>NW_017671745.1:10716-220678 GCF_001879085.1 Nicotiana attenuata
TTTCCCTTAATTTATTTTTACAACTATTCTGTTTTGTGCTAACACATTTATGCTACTTATTTGCACATCTTATTTTTGAGCAGATGTGATCGGAGAAATTGTCAATTTCAGTGAGGTACACACGCAAAAACAAGGTGAAATTTCTAGGAAGTTTATGGATATCGAACTAGAAGATAATGAGTAAGAATAAACATACATGAATGGATTACTGATACATTTGATAATTACATATGGTAAAAATTATACACTATTTCTATTTGACAGGAGGAACAAGTTATCTGCTATATTCTGGGGCGAATTTGTTGATCAAGTTATACCTCACCTTTTAAGTTCAAACAATCAGCCTGTTATTGTTGTTATGCAGCTCATAAAAGCACATAAATTTCAAGGTAAAATGTAACTATTCAATTTTACATTAATTTGTGAAAGTTATTCATTACATGTTAAACAAAATTTGTTTTGCAAATTCATATTCTGTGCGCAATACTTGGAATGCATCAAAGTTGTGGATTAATCCTACTTTTCCTCAATCTGACTAGTTTAAAACACGGTTTAATATATTTTAATCCTCTACCTACACTCATATCTATCTTTTCATATTTAGTTCTAACTCTAATCCTCATTTATAAATATAGACTACTTTCTGTTCGGGATAGTAACTCTGAGAGGCTGACTCAAACAAGTTCGCAACAAAGTTACTCTGTTTTGGATGAGTTAGAGAAGGGCATTGCTGAAGTTAAATCAATTGCCCAATTAGTGGAGTCCATGCAAGTGAGTTAACTGTTTTTTTTGTTCTTTCTTTGAATTTTCAGAAGACCATATTTTCTATTTCTTTTCTTCTCATATTTCATCCTCTGTTTCTCCTATTATAGGGCATTAGAATGTGATTAAAATTTTATAATATGATAATCTTTTATATGATAGTTACTCCTTTGGTTACGACTTTTCCTACCTCCATCCCTTCAAAACAAATTCACTTCTACATTAACTTCAAAACTTACTATGTATGATGAGTATTTATCTGCTACATGTAACAAATATATATTTAGCACCATAAAACTGCATAGGTTGCTAAAGAATGCATTATATACCAATGTATGACTACCACTGAAATTTTTCTCTTGGATTTAACAAAGAATCTTGCATCCAACTACTGTGACTTTAGCAGCTTATTCTAATGGAACTACATTATACATACATGAAAACAACATCCTCACATAGGATGTTGATGGAAAAATTTACATGAAAAGTAATCAGTTTAATTAAAAACTCATGAAATATTATAAGCTGAAATTGATGCCTAATTAGTTATTGCCGTATTCGTTGGGTATATTATGTCATCCAGGTTCAAATTTATAAAAAGAATTTTATCCTGAGAAATCCTAACATATTGAAGCAAAACTGTCACCAAAGTTAAGGAGTGGACAAACATTTTGCTTTTTCTCAATGATACCTATATTGTACATTTGAATGATTTTCTATTTTTCTTCAGCAACTCCATTCAAATCTATGCATGTCATACTTTATATTTTCTCCCTCTCATATGACATCTTCATTAACTACCACATTTTTTCTAATTTAAACTATGCACAATATATATTATTAGTTTTGCTTTGCACATATATGCTCTCTCTCTACCTCACAATTTAAAGTTTAATTATTTTATTAACTAGGAAGGTCCCTGTTGGATTGTCGCAAGTATTGAAAATTTAGAACTTGGAAAAGGATGGTCGTATGTCAGCTGCAAAAAGTGTCAAAATAAAGTAGGAAATATTTATCAATGCCCAAACCCCAAATGTAAAAATGAAGATTACTCAGCAGTTATTAGGTAAGCGCACCAACTCTATTTCCTTAATCCATCAAAAAAGTCCATATATATCTCAAATCAGGTGTGCAATTAGGTACAAGCTTCAGGTTAGGGTAATGGATACTACTGGATCTGTTTCCCTATTGCTGTGGGACCGTGAAGCAATGTTTCTCATAGGCAAATCCGCTAAAGAATTGAAGGAAGGATTTGTTGAGGTATATCAACACATTATATGCATATTTTGTATTTGATAAATTCTAACGCAAAATTTCTTTGTAGAATACTGGCGTTATTGATAAGTATCCCTATCCAGTAGAGCTGAACAATGTTCTGCAAAGAAAATTCATGTTTAAGGTTATTGTGAAGAGCTCGAACATTCAACTGCAACAGGAAGTTTATAGTGTTGTTAAGCTTACGGATGAGGAGCAACTGATAACGAAATATAGTCCTGATCCACCTTCATTTGACTTAACTGTATGTCATATTTGCTTACAAACTTCGTAATATATTTACATTAGAGTAAAATTCTTTTAAAGTACATTATTTGAATCATAATTTCACACTCTTTTTATTAAATCAAAGTTATTAAATTATATATTTTACGCATTCATTTACTGCAAATTTACAGTCCCTTATGAGTGTCAAGAATGTGTGTATTAACCAATGTTGGTGTCACGTCATATTGTTGATATTTTATTCCACTTTTTTTTACCTGATTTGTATGTTTTATGGTATAGAGACTTTATTTGTGCTGCTACTATCAGAGGAGATACATTTGGAAAACAAAAGGCAGCACAACCTTTAAAAGACATAACAAATCATCAACTTTTCCCACAATTACATTATACACCTTTAGATAGTTGTGGACACACTTCATCGTCTCAATCTCAGGCACAATCTCCAAATTTATCTCAGCAGAAACATTTGCAACTTGGTTTGTCAACTTCAAATGTGCAGACAAATTATCTTCTACCAGATTTAAATATGCTACCCCTCCTTCCAGGTTGTTATTATAAACACAATTATTAATATATCATGAATTGTTTTTTTTATACTAACGACATTTTATTCTAACTTATTATTAGAAATTGAGCATGTCAATATTGATGGTGATGTAGCAGGTATGTTTTTAATTAAAAAAATTTGTTGTAATAAATTACACAAATAAACAACATTTATACTACTATTCAAAATAATGGTAGCTTGATTAAATAGTTAACGTAAATTTCATGAAAACAATCGCAGAAAATAAAGCTACAACTGAAAGTGAAGACGGCTATGAAGGTATGTTTTTCTTAGCACAAACAATGATTCATTTATGTCCCCCTTTTCAATTTAGGTGGCCAAATTAATATGATTTTAATACTATTTAGAGCCTCATGTTGGATATGGAATTATTGACAATGAAGGTATGCATGTTTATTTTTTTATATGTATATACAATAAGTAGGTATACCATAACATTACGCCTTTTTATTAATCTTATATTTGCTTATTTTTTTCATAGAATACTGGGATATAGGCAATCCTACATATGAATGTGAATATTGTGGTGCTTACTTCTGGTACGAAGAAAGAATCAACAAGAAAATCAAAGCTAAAAAACCAGAGTTTTCTTTGTGTTGTAATCATGGAAAGATATGTCTCCCAAAGCCAAAAAGACCTCCCACAATTTTAAAAAACTTATTATTCGGATCAGGTAACAACAAAATCGACTTTTACCATACTTCAATACTATCTTCAATATATGAATAAATCTTGATTGACAAACATATAATTTTATGTAGGTTCAAAAAGTAAATATTTCAGAGATAATATTAGAAGTTATAACTCAATGTTTTCATTTACCTCAATAGGAGGAAAAGTTGATGCTTCTATCAACCAAACAAAGGGGCCAAGAACGTTCAAATTATCTGGACAAAACTATCATCAAATCGGGAGTTTGTTGCCCCCTGAAGGATCCACCCCCAAGTTTGCACAATTATATATATATGACACAGAAAACGAAGTTGAGAATTGTGACGACCTAAAGGGTCATCACCGGATTTCTCTCTTTTCCGTGCTTCCGAGGCCTTGAAAACCTTGCTTTTAGTTGCCTCGATTTGCGTGCGCAGTCCGGGCGTAAAGCCGGAAAGCTTTTATGTTGAAATATGTGAACTTTGTAAAAAATTTGAAGAATTTTGATATTAATATTGCTAAAGTTGACTTTGGTCAACATTTTTGGTAAACGGACCCGGACCCGTGATTAGGCGGTCCCGGAGGGTCCGTAGAAAAATATGGGACTCGGGCATATGCCCGGAGTCGAATTTCGAGGTCGAGAGCCCGAGAAATAATTTTTTCTGTGAAATTGTTTTTCTGAAATTATTAAGGAAAATGGAAATGAAAATTGATCAAAAGACTATGGCATCGGGCTCGTATTTTGGTTCCGACGCCCAGTACAAGTATTAAATATGTGTTAAGCGCTTTCTGTAAAGTTTGGTCAAAATCGGATATCATTTGACGTGTTTCGGACCTAAATATCTAAAATTTGAAGTTATGAAGTTTGAAATGAAAATGATGATCTTGGGGCTTGATTCAATGATTTTGATGTTATTTTGGCGATTTGATCGTTCGAGTAAGTTCGTAGGATGTTATTGAGTTAGTGTGTGTGATTGGTTAGGAGCCCCGAGGGCTCGGGAGTGAATTGGAGGTGGTTCGGGGTAGTTTTACACTTTGAAAACATAGCAGATTTTCTGCAATTTTTGCACAGCAAATCCCTTCTTCGCGTTCGCGAAGCTTCAGTGGTCCCTCTTCATCGCGTTCGCGGACAATACCCTGCGTCCGCATAGCCCAGGCTTCCCCTTCACCGCGTTCGCGAGTCCTCTCTCGCGTTCGCGTACTAGCCAGTCCCAGACCCCAGCCCCTTCTTCTGCGCGTTTGCGATTAGCACCTCGCGTTCGTGATGCCTTAAACCATCCACCCTTCGCGAACGCGTCGTCATTCACGCGAACGTGAAGGGCATTTTTGCCCAGCGAATTTTTAAGTTCAAAACAGAATCAGTAGCTCGGGTTTTAGCCATTTCTTCACACGAACTCCTCTCTCTAACACTCCATAGGCGATTTTGAAGAGCTTCTTTCTCCATAGCCTCTTAGGTAAGTGTTCTTAACTTCTTTCCCTCTTAATTTCTTCCACTAATCACTAATTTCCTAGCCCTAAATCATGAATTCAAAGTAGAAAATGGGGGTTTTGGGTAGAGTTAGGGCTTTGGGGATTTTGGGTGATTCAACCACAATTTGGGGTCGAATCTTGAAATAAATTATATATTTGAACTCGTGGGGTCATGGGTGATTGGGTTTTGGTCCGAGCCTCGTGTTTGGACCATGTGGGACCGGTGTCGAATTTTGGTGTTTTTGGAAGAATGATAGGAATTTCATTTCTAGGCTATGGGATTATGTTTTTGAGCCCTTATTGATATTATTGAACTAATTATGCCTAGATATCATTGTTTCGGAGTTGGATTGTAGAGGAAAGGTGGTATTAGAGAGTTGATCGCTATTCTTGGACCGAGGTAAGTGTTTGTTCTAACTTTGGCTTGAGGGAATAGGATTAAGATGTTATTTGCTACTTGCTAAATGTGGAGTACGGTGTATAGGCATGGTGACGGTTGTCTATGCACCAGAGTCTAGCATGACCGTGAGTCTTAATTGCTTTTAATTCGAATGATGTGACACAACCTTCTTGTTTAATTGATAAATTTCATATAATGTGAACGGTTGAGGAAGAATTGTGATTGGTATATTTTGGAGCGTTGGCTCGAACAAGAATGTGATAGTTAAGAAAGAAGTGATTTAAAATAGGATGTGTTGTGATTATTCCCTTGCCGGGACGTGTAGACTATTATTATGTATTCTCCCTTGCCGGGATATTTGGGCTGTTAGCTGTACCCTTACCGGGTTAAAGTGTTATGTTGTCGAATTCCCCTAATGGGGCCTCCTTTACAAAGCCAGACATTTTGAACTATGATATGGGATCGTGTGGCACGTCGTCCACTTATATATTATGAAATGGGATCGTGTGGCACGCCGACCACTTATATATTATAAAATGGGGTCGTGTGGCACGCCGTCCACTTATATATCTATTATGAAATGGGATCGTGTGGCACGCCGTCCACTTATGTATTATGAAATGGGATCGTGTGGCACGCGTCCACTTATAATTAAGAAATGGGATCGTGTGGCGCGCCGACCACTTATATATATGAGCTATGGTATTGAGATGGTTTCGTCGTTATATCCGTTGATCTATATTCGCTGTATTTTCCCCGAGCATGCCCCCTTCCCCTTTTTAGTTGATATTCTCTGTTGTTATTTCTGTTGCCTCTGTATATATATATATATATATATATATATATATATATATATATATATATATATCCGCACAGGTTGTTTCGGTAGGTCCTGTCTAGCCTCGTCACTACTTCGCTGGGGTTAGGCCAGGCACTTACCAGCACATGGGGTCGGTTGTGCTGATGCTACACTTTTGTGCTTTTTGCACAGATCATAGTACCGGAGCAAGAGCCTTTGGTCAGCAGTAGGAGCGTTGGGAGCTTACTTCAGTCCGGAGATTCCCGAGGTAGCTTGCTGGCGTCCGCATGGCCCGGAGTCTCTCTTATCTCTGTCTTTCGTTTGATTTCCCTTGTATCGGATCAGACAGTACTGTATTCTTATTCAGACTTTGTTTTTAGCATTCAATAGAAGTTCGTGAGTTAGTGACACCAGATCTGGGTAGAGCTGTATTTGAATTTTCGCACTTAGTTTCAGTTATTTATGTATCGAGACTTCCGCTTTTATATTAATTGCCTCGTTCTTCTTTATACTGTTAATGATGTTGAGAGAAATGTTAAACTAATTTTCTTGCCTAGCTCCTATTAGTAGGCGCCATCACGACTCCCGAGGGTGGGAAATCCGGGTCGTGACAAGAATAGAATTCATGCACTGGGGTTAGTACTCAATTTTTCCTAATTTATATATGAATGAATAATCTAAACAAAAAACATACATCAATTTTATAAAACCTATTTTTATGCAGTCGTGGTGAAAGAATAAGCCAACTACATGCTGAAATTGTTCAAGATCTGAAACAAATGCTTGATGAGCATAATGTTTTGACAAAGTCTTTTAGAATGGTCAGAGACAAATTTCAGGAAGATACTCAATCCAATTTTAGACTCAGATTGATAGGAAAACGAAACTATGATGGAAGAAGATACAACTTACCAACAATTTCAGAGGTTGCTGCTTTGGTAGTTGGAGATTTTGATGTGACAGAGACATCATCGTTGAAACCCAATCTGGACATCTACAAAGGATAAATGAGTTAAATGCTGCCTATTTAGGTCTTCAGTATCCTTTATTGTTTCTATTTGGTGAAGATGGTTATAGGGAAGACATTCCTTTAAATGGAACAGATGAATCAACTGGAAGAAGGAATTTTGTTAGCATGCGTGAATATTTTGCATACAAAATTCAAGAAAGGAATGGCGAAGTAGCAACAATTGTGAACTCAAGAAGATTATTTCAACAAATTCTTGGTCGATGGATTTACAATGGTTGAATCGTCTAGGTTGAAGTATATCAGATCTCATCAAAAACAATTGCGAGCTCATATGTATAAAGGATTAGAAGATGCTTGTTTTACATGGAGAGATAAATCCTTCTTCTCAAGGTAAAAGGGTAATTCTTTATTCTAGCTTCACATGGGGTGCAAGATACATGATTCAAAATTATCAAGATGCTATGGCAATCTGCAAGTGGGCTGGATATCCAAATCTGTCACGACCCCAATCCCGGTCGTGATGGCGCCCAACACAATGCTAGACAAGCCCGACCATTTGAACAATCTCAACCCAGGTACGAAACACATTACCAAATAATAGAGTTAAACTACCAGTTAAGCATGATTCTAATATGTGATAATAGCTAAATCAGTGCGGAGAAACCATAGCAAATACCAAAAACAATGTCCAAAGGATCAGGTGTCACGAGTCTAGAGCCTCTACATACAACCGAGTAGTAACCTATACATATAAAGGTCTAAAATGCAGAAACAAAGGGGGGTAAGGGGAGGAATCGACTCCTGCGGACGCCATGCAGCTACCTCGATAACTCCGGTATCAAATCTGAGCAACAGCAAAGCACTCTACGGAGCCTCCTGGATACCTGTATCTGCACACATGGTGCAGGGAATAAAGTGAGTACTCCGACTCAGTGAGTAACAGAAATGAATAACGACTGAAGATAAGAAAACTCGTATAAACACTACACAGTTCTATATCAAAAAAAACAAATGCAGTAAACAACAGCTAAGTGAGGAAAACAGGTGAATATCCCTCAAACCAGTACACAACTCACTTACTCCTCTCAATGTCCGATAATTTACTTACACTGCTGCGGCGTGCAGCCCGGCCCGTACAGTATACTGCTGCGGCGTGCAGCCCGATCCAATAATAATATATACTGGTGCGGCGTGTAGCCCGATCCAATAATAATATATACTGCTGCGGCGTGCAGCCCGATCCAATAATAATAGTCGACTGCGCTCACTGGGGGTGTGCAGACTCCGGAGGGGCTCCTACAGCCCAAGCGCTATAATACTGCGGCATGCAGTCCGATCCATATAATATATCACTGCGGCGTGCAGTCTGATCCATATATGTATATATGTATTTCGCTGCGGCGTGCAGCCCGATCCGGTATATATATCAAATACCCTCACTATGGGGCCCTTGACCCCTCTCAGTCAATATAGATTTGGCCTCTCGGCCCCACTCAGCTAAGACAGGGTTTCCAACCCCAGGTGTTCCTCATTTGGATTGCCAATTTCTAAAGCCGATTCATGCTATGTTTAACAGTTAAGAACATGACTGAGGGTATGATTTCGACAAGTAAAGTGAAGTCAACTAGTACAAAGTACCCCATAAGGTTTCTACAGATCGTCACAAGGACCCAAATATGGCAACTAGCCCAGAATATACTGATATTAATTAAGTCTCAGCCAAAAATACAGTAGAGTCATCAATCGGGATGGACCGAGTCCGAATCCCCAGCAGTAGCAACCCCACGCTCATCATACAACGTGTGTTTCATCTCAACATAGCACCACATAGTGCAAATCCGGGGTTTCAAACCCTCAGAACGTCGTTTATAACTGTTACTCACCTCAAGTCGGCCGAAATCCTAGCTCGCTTGCGCTTGCCTCGCAAATCAACCTCCTCGTGCGTAGAATCTGGTCAAAACCACAAGGAATACATCATAATGGGCTAAGGGAACATAACCCAATCGAAAAGACTCGAAAATTATCAAAAATCACGAAGTTGGCAAAACCCGAGCCTCGGGCCCACTTCTTGAAAAATTACGAAATTCACATCACCGGATTCCTCGTCTCGCCACGAGTCCATACATATCAAATTTACCAAAATCGGAGTTTAAATGCCCCCTCAAATCCCAAATTTTCATTCCAAAACCTAAGCCCTTGTTCTTCCAAATTTTTTACCCAATTTCCAAGAATTAAAGGTACCCAATTTCCAAAAATCGCGTCAATAGCTCCCAAGCTCGCTCAACTATGGAGGAAAAATGGTGGAGCTCGCGGATGAAATAAATCATTTAAACCTTTCTGCCAACAACGATTTTTGCTTATGCGGTCCCGCTTCCGCTTATGCGGGACCGCTTCTGTAGCCAAAAATCCGCTTATGCGGTCTTCACTTAAAAACCCAGACTTAGATTATGCGACTCGAACTCCGCTTCTGCGGTTCTCTCAAAACCGCTTCTGCGGTACATTGTCCGCTTATGCGGACCCGCTGAAGCGACCAACTTCCGCTTATGCGGAACTACCCTAGCCCACACCTGGACGCTTCTGCGATCGCTCCCGCTTCTGCGGAACCGCTTCTGCGGTCCATTTCTGCAGAAGCGAAAATACCAGATACCAGCAATATCAGAGTTGAAGAAACCTCCAAAAACTCTCTTTTAACCACTCCAATTCACCCCGAGGCCCCCGGGACCTCAACCAAAACACCAACACAACCTAAAACCTCATACGAACTTGTTCCAATCATCAAAACACGTCAGACAACACAAAAATCGTCAATTCACCAAGGTTTCAAGCCTAAGTTTATCAAATTCTTCCGTAACTCACATTCGATAAAAACCCGACCAAACGACGTTCAAATGACCTGAAATTTTACCCGCACATCCAAAATCACCTAACAAGGCTACTGCAACTCTCGGAATTCCACTCCGACCCCCGGATCAAAATCTCACTAACCTACCGAAATCCGCCAAAATCCAACCTTCGCCAATTCAAGCCTAATTCTACACCGGACCTCGGAATTCAATTCCGATTGCACTTCTAAGTCACAAATCATCCCCCAAAGCTAACCGAATCACCGGAATTCACATCTGAGCCCTCTAACTAAATAGTCAACTTCCGGTTGACTTTTCCAAAACAAGCTTTCTTTAAAGAGACCCGGTGTCTCATTTCCATCTAAAACCAATCCAATTCGACTCGATCACCTCCAATAACGATAATGAAGCATAGAGAAACATAAGAATGAGGGAAACGGGGCGGTAACTCATGTGACGACGGGCCGGGTCGTCACAAAATCTTTTCATCACATTTACTTGCAACCCAAAGTGGCCTGAAATTATTAGATTTGTAAAGAGCAAGGGCTTGCAAGCAGAAGATCGCCCAGACATTTTATGTAGGGTCTTCAAAATCAAATTGGATCGTTTAATAAAGGATTTGAAAGAGAAACAAATTTTTGGACCAATTAAATCAGGTATATAATTAATCTCTTTAATAAATTGTTATAACATTTATAATATGATTTAATAAAATATTTTGTTTTACATATAAATTACAACCACTTACCCCAATCACAAATTATTATTTTTTGCAGTGATATATACTGTAGAATTTCAAAAGCGGGGGTTGCCACATGCACACATATTGCTCTTTCTTCTTAATAAATATCCAAATGTTGGAGACATAGATCAAATAATTTCAGCAGAAATACCTGACGAATCAGTTGATCCGTATTATTATAAGGCCGTTAAGAATTTCATGATGCACGGACCGTGTGGCTCTGCTAGAAAATCGTCTCCTTGCATGCATAATGGTAGATGTACAAAACACTTTCCAAAGAAGTTTGTACAAAATACCACAACTGATGAAGATGGATATCCTGTTTATAAAAGAAGGGACAATGGTAGAACTATCAACAAAGAAGGTATTGACTTGGATAACAGGTACGTGGTGCCACACAATAGATATTTATTGTTGAAGTATGGCGCACATATAAATGTTGAATGGTGCAATCAATCTCGATCAATCAAGTACTTATTTAAGTACATTAATAAGGGGCATGATCGTGTAACTGCAGCATTTTCTCAAAGTGTGCATGAGGAAGACTCATCGGCTATTGATGAAATAAAAATGTATTATGATTGTCGATACATATCACCGTGTGAAGCTACTTGGAGAATTTTTAAATTTCCAATTAACCATAGAGAACCTTCGGTAGAAAGACTTTCTTTTCATCTACCAAATGAACTAACAGTTATTTTCTCTGATGATGATCCAATTGATGATGTTGCCAATAGACCAAGTGTAAAGGAATCAAAGTTTTTAAGCTGGTTTGAGGCAAACAATACATATGAAGAAGCAAGAGAATTAACCTATGCGGAATTTCCTCTTAAATTTGTATGGAATAAAAAACTAAAAAAGTGGAAAAAAAGAAGAAATTCTGCATTTTCAATAGGGAGAATATTCTTTGTACCGCCTGGAAGTGGAGAGCAATATTACCTTCGAATGTTGTTGAATGTCATTAGAGGACCTAAAAGTTATGAGGATTTACGCAGAATCAACAATCACAAACATTTAACTTTTAGAGATGCATGTTATGCACTGGGTTTATTCGATGATGACAATGAGTATGTCGATGCCATAAAGGAGGCAAGTAACTGGGGAATGCCATCATATCTTAGGCAATTATTTGCTATGTTACTATTATCCAATTCAATGTCACGGCCAGAATATGTTTGGGAGGCAACATGGATTTTATTATCAGATGATATCTTACATGAAGAAAGAAGAATATTGGATAATCCAGGTATACAAATTTACCTTCTACTTCAGATTTTTATATTAACAATTTCTAAAAATATTTTTACATGATTCTTGCATACAAATTAAATCTTACTGTAATGTACGATCGACATTTAGGGTTGCAAATTCTGAGTGATAAATTTTTATTATCTTTTGTTTGACACATAATCGATGTAGCCTTGCAACGAAGTAAAGTAACATTATTTTGCTTTTACTATTTCTTAAGGAAATTATTTTCATCTTATCTTTATATGACTCATGACAACTATATATTTTTGTTATCAATTAATTAATTATATACTTTGTTATTTTAGAGGCTGAGCTAACAAACGATGAAGTAAAGAATCGTTGCCTACAAAAGTTGAAAAATTTGTTGAAAGGTTGCGGCAAAACGTTATACAATTTTTCAACAATGCCAAGACCGGATTTCAATGAAGAGGAAGTTGACAACACCAATACACTAATCTGTGAAGAATTGCGTTACAATAGGTGCTCTTTGTCTAAGGAACATGAAGAATTATTGGTTAAATTGACAATGGAGCAAAAGTTAGTTTATGACAGAATTATCAAAGCAGTGTGTCACGACCCATTTTTTTCATAATAGGTCATGATGGCGCCTAACACCATGGTCAGGCCAGCCGAATGCGGATGTGTGATTAAGTTCTCATTTTACTTTAGCCAAAGACAGTGATACTAGAATTTTCAAATCTAAAGATAAAACTAGTAAAGATCATAAAGTGCTAAAATAGCGATACAACCCCCAAAATGAATGTCTACTACAGTGTGTGCCAGGACCTGGTGTCACAAGCTACGGGTGACCAGTAGAATATACACAAAAAGAATGAAACACTATCCTACTGTCTGAATCAGGATAGACAGAAATCAAAAATACAAGGAAGGACTCCTTCGGCTGCGGATCGGCATGAGAGAGAAGGCAGCTCACCGTAGAAGTCCCTAAGCGTGCTCACTGATGCGCACCCAGATGATGTCCAGATCCACCTGCCTCAAATCATGTACAATTAAGTACAGAAGTGTAGCATGATTACATAAACCACATGTACTCAGTAAGTATTCCGTCTAATCTCGAAGAAGTAGAGACGAGAGGTCGACTTGATACTTACTAAGGTCAAGATAATATAATATAATAAAGTCAGATATACAGCATGAAGGATCTCCAATAACACACGTTTAATAGAAGAGTCATATTCATGTTCTTGTCATAATTAAATTACCAGTTTTCCCTTTTCCATATCAAATGAGTGATCATGTCATAACTAAATGTAAGCATATAAATCATGCACCAACATGTCGAGGTCGACGGCCCGCTCCAACAGAAAATAAATTGTGCACTGTCGAGGGTCGAGCGGCACGAACCATAGATGCATCTATTATCACCGAGGCGATCGGCACGATCCATAATCATCAAGAAAAATATCAAGAAAAGCACATAAGGCTCAATTACATACAAGGGAATTCCTACCAAGGCTCAACAAACTCATACGTTCACCTTTCCATTTCCTCAAGTCTCTAGCAAATCAAAATGATCATATTGGCAATTTAAAATAAGAGATATTCCCCAATTAGACATGACGTGGGTCCTAAACTACCCGAACAATTATCATATAGTGGCTACGCACGGACTCTCGTCACCTAGTACGTACGTAGCCCCCGCATTTAGCAACAATTACTCATTTAAAATTCTATGGGGACAATTCCCTCTTACAAGGTTAGAAAGGAGACTCACCTCGCTCCAAAGTGCACTCCCAATGTCCAAGAACGAGCCCAAGTCCTTAATTCGAAGCCGGACAATCCCAAACTAATCAAACGAAGTAAGAACTAGTAAATAAAGGCTTACAAGGTAGGATTCTAGCTATTTCAGCAATTTCCTAACCATTTACACAAGTTTCCTAAATTCCGACCCCGGGCCCACGTGCCCGGATTCCGAGATTTTTCGAAGGAAGTTGTTCTCTATTACCTAAGGATCACAAATATATGATTTCTAGTTCACTACATGGAAAATTATGTGATAAAACCTTAGTTTTAATTAAACCCTAGGTCTAGCTCAAATCCCTTGATTTTACCTAATTTTTAGTGTTAAATCTACCTAATGTTTATGTATTTGAACTAAAAATGAGTGGGGATTACTTACCTTGCAATGTTATGTTGAAACCTCCTCTTTGGAATCACCAAAATCGCCTAAGTGTTGAGAGTAATGTGGAAGAAATGGGTTTGGGTTTGTATTAATGAACCCTTCTGCTCCCAGTGATTTCCGCTTCTGCGAAAGGAATCCCGCTTCTGCGGACATGAGCCGCTTTTGCGAAAATGGGCAAGGGGGCCTGGGCTGCTTCTGCGGTCATAACCTCGCTTTTGCGAGGCCGCTTAAGCGGAAAGCCCACCGCTTCTGCGGTTCTGGGCCTGGGCGGATGGACCGCTTCTGCGGTGTTGCTTCTGCGGTCCAAGAGCCGCAGAAGCGGTTATGACAAAAGCAGCAGATAAGGTTTTTTCCTAAGTTTTCAACTTCACTCGAACATCGACCATTTGACGCTCGGGGCTCGGGAGCCCCGCCCGAACATACCGACAAGTCTGAAATCACGAGGCGGACCTACTCGAGCCCTCGAAACTCTTAAAACAATGCTAAATCAGGGAATCAACCCCAAAACCAAATGATTCAAATCATTGAACCTTCAAGTTCTAAATTTCCTCCTAACGGGTCAAAACGCCCTTAAACCACTCGGATTGACACCAAATTTTACAGGTAAGTCTTAACTGATATTTCGGACTTGTACCAAGTTTCGGAATCGAAATTCGAACCCGATACCTAGGAAAACAATAATTTCTTAGTTTATTTAAATCTTAGAAACTTAAACTTAACAATTTCATATAAAAATTCATTACTCGGGCTAGGGACCTCGGAATTCGATTCCGGGCATACGACCAGGTCCCATATTTCCCCACGGACCCTCAGAAATTGTCAAATCACGATTCTGGGTCTGTTTCCCCAAAATGTTGACCGAAGTCAAACTTGGCCTTTTTAAAGAAACTTAAAGAAGCAACTAGGCTTATTCTTGCTCAAAACTCTTCTAACTTCCAAACCACCCGTCCCCGCAAGTCATAAATTAGCTAAAGCAAGTGTGGAAAGTATTATTTAAGGGAACGGGGTTCGAAAATGCAAAACGACCAGTCGGGTCGTTACACAGTGCATGAGGACAAAGGTGGATTCTTCTTCTTATATGGTCATGGAGGAACCGGGAAGACATTTATTTGGAAAACTTTGTCTTCCGCCATAAGATGTAGAGGAGATATTGTGTTAACAGTTGCGTCCAGTGGAATAGCATCTCTTTTGTTAGCAGGAGGTCGAACAGCTCATTCGAGATTTGCAATCCCATTCAATGCTACTGAAGATTCAACATGTAATATCAAACAAGGTACTCCTTTATCAAAATTGATTGTCAAGACAAAGTTAATTATATGGGATGAAGGACCAATGATGCATAGATATTGTTTTAAAGCTCTAGACAGAACTCTAAGAGATATTCTTAGATTTAAATATGCATCCAATTTAGATCGACCATTTGGAGGGAAAACGGTTGTTCTTGGTGGAGACTTTAGACAAATACTTCCAGTCATTCCAAAAGGTACTAGACAAGATATTGTTAACGCTCCCTTTATTCTTCGTATTTGTGGAATCACTGTCAACTCTTAAAGCTAACAAAAAATATGAGGTTGGAAGGAAATCAAGTGGATTCACATTTGAATGATCTAAGACAATTTTCTGATTGGATTTTAGCAATAGGTGATGGTATGATTGTAAATTCTGTTGATGGTATTGATAAAGTTCACATCCCTGATGATCTTATCATAAATAATTCCGGCGATCCAATTTCTGCTATTGTGGAAAGTACATATCCAGATTTTTTAACTCATTGTAGTGATATAACATACCTGCAACAAAGAGGAATTGTTGCTCCCACTCTTGACATGGTTGAATCAATCAACGAATACATGGTATCACTAAACCAAAGTGAACCAAAAATATTTTTGAGTTCCGATACAATTTGCATGTCAGACGATGCTTTTACAGGTTTGGAACACGTACATACACCTGAATTCCTAAACACTATTAAGTGTTCTGGAATTCCAAATCATGTTATCACTTTGAAAGTGGGTGTTCCNCAAAAGGTACCTTTCTAATCCACCTTTGTTGCATACTCCGAAAATCGGAGAGCCTCTATACCTATACTTGGCCGTATCGGAAGTAGCCGTCAGTGGGGTCCTAGTTAGGGAAGAACAGGGCACCCAGTTCCCCATCTACTACGTAAGTAGGACACTAGGGGAAGCGGAAACGAAGTATCCTCACCTAGAAAAATTGGCATTAGCCCTAATTAGTGCCTCAAGAAAATTGAAGCCATACTTCCAAAGTCACCCCATACATGTTGTAACTACATACCCATTAAGAAATGTCATGCATAAGCCCGAATTGTCCGGCCGGCTGGCCAAGTGGGCCATAGAGGTTAGCGAGTACGATATCCAATATCGACCTCGAACCTCGATTAAGTCGCAAGTATTGGCTGATTTTATCGCCGACTTCACTCCGACCCTTATTCCCCTGGCCGAAAAAGAGCTCCTGCTGAGCTCGGGAACTCCGTCCGGAGTATGGACATTGTTCACGGACGGAGCTTCGAACGTAAAGGGGTCGGGATTGGGGATCATACTAAAACCTCCTACCGGGGACGTCATTAGGCAGTCTATACGGACGAGGAGGTTGACTAACAATGAAGCCGAGTATGAGGCTATGATTGCAGGTTTAGAATTAGCCAGGAGCCTCGGCGCCGAAGTGATCGAAGCCAAGTGCGATTCTCTTCTTGTGGTAAACCAGACGAACAAAACGTTCGAGGCCAGGGAGAGCCGGATGCAACGGTATGTCGACAAACTCCAAAACACCCTGCACAAATTCAAAGAATGGACTCTCCAACACGTACCCCGAGATCAAAACAGCGAGGCCGATGCCCTCGCCAATCTGGGCTCAACAGTCGAGGACGACGAGCTCGAGTCCGAAAAGGTGGTACAGCTAATGAGGTCGGTCGTAGAAGAAGGGCACGCCGAGGTCAACTCAACTAGCCTTACTTGGGACTGGAGAAACAGGTATGTGGACTATCTAAAAACAGGAAAACTCCCACAGGACCCCAAAGAATCAAGGGCATTGAGAACAAAAGCGGCCGGTTTTTGTTTGGCCGAGGACGGAGTCTTATATAAAAGAACCTTCGGAGGACCACTCGCCATATGCCTTGGCCCCGGAGACACAGAGTACGTATTGAGGGAAATCCACGAAGGGTCATGTGGCAACCATTCGGGCGCGGATGCGTTGGTCCGAAAAATAATTCGAGCTGGATACTATTGGGTCAACATGGAACAGGACGTAAGGGAATTTGTACGAAGATGCGACAGGTGTCAAAGGCATGCGCCATTCATCCATCAGCCTGCTGAGCTGCTGCATTCGGTCATCTCCCCATGGCCTTTCATGAAGTGGGGAATGGACATAGTGGGCCCGCTTCCTCGAGCTCCAGGTAAGGCTCAATTTATTCTTTTGGTTACTGACTACTTCTCCAAATGGGTTGAAGCGCAGGCTTACGAAAAGGTTCGAGAGAAAGAAGTAATCGACTTCCTTTGGGACCACGTCGTGTGTCGGTTCGGGATGCCTTCCGAAATAGTATGTGACAATGGGAAACAGTTCGTTGGGAGCAAGGTATCAAGATTCTTCGAGGATAACAAGATCAAGAGGGTATTGTCAACCCCGTACCATCCCACCGGAAACGGGCAGGCTGAGTCGACCAACAAGACCATCGTTCAGAACCTAAAGAAAAGGTTACAAGACGCAAAAGGAAAATGGAGAGAAATGCTGCCCGAAATCCTATGGGCCTACCGGACAACCGAAAGGACTAGTACCGGTGCCACTCCTTTCTCTTTGGTTTACGGAGCCGAGGCCTTGATCCCAGTCGAGGTGGGCGAACCCAGCGCTAGATTTCGGTATGCAACCGAGGTTACCAACCAAGAAGCAATGCTCACCAGCTTGGATCTTTTAGACGAAAGGAGAGAGGCCGCACTAGTTAGGATGGCAGCTCAGAAACAAAATATCGAGAGATATTATAACCGAAGGGCTCGTCTTCGACACTTCAATATAGGGGACTTGGTACTAAGAAAGGTCACCCTCAACACTCGAGACCCTAACGAAGGGAAATTAGGACCGAACTGGGAAGGCCCTTACACCATTTTGAAGGTAACCGGAAAGGGTTCGTACAAGTTAGGAACGATGGATGGGAAAAAACTACCCAATAACTGGAATATAGGCCACTTGAAGAGATACTACTGCTAAAGGTAAGTCTTCTTTCTTCTTCGCTTCCATAAATTTTTTGGAGACTTGTCCGATCCTAACCCGTGCAGGTCGATGATCGGTCGCTAAGATAAGTTCGGACATCGGAGAGACTGAAAGCACGAGCTGCACTCTTTTTTCCTTCGACCGTTTTTGTCCCAACTCGGGTTTTTCGGCAAGGTTTTTAACGAGGCAGCAAGAACATCGTGCTACTACAAAGGTATCTAAGGGTAAATCATTGTATACTAGATCACCCTCCGAAGAAGGCGAAGGTCAACAAGAATAAATGTAAGGGTCAAACGGCCAAAGCGAGCCGTGCCCAACTAGCCTGACCTAATCCGCCCGGATCAGTATGATGTATTGACTATTACTGCAATAGCAAAGACTATCTGATGCATATTCACATCATAACCTAAAGATTTTGTTCGACTCTTCGGTATGCTTTCAAGTCCGATCTCATAAGACCTCCTCAAGGCATATTCGATCTCATAAGACCTCCTCGAGGCATATTCGATCTCATAAGACCTCCTCGAGGCATATTCGAACATAAGACCTCCTCGAGGCACATTCGGACATAAGACCTCCTCGAGGCACATTTGAACATAAGACCTCCTCGAGGCATATTCGATCTCATATTCGATCACATAAGACCTGCTTTAGGCTCATAAGACCTCAATGAGGCAACACTTAAACTATAAGACCTCAAGAAGGCAAGTCCAAGCTCATAAGACCTTAATAAGGCGACACATAAAACTGTAAGACCTCAAAGGTGAGTTCGAAATTCGTAAGGCCTCGATAAGGCATTATTTTAACCATAAGTCCTCGAGAAGGCGGGTCCAAATTCATAAAATCTCAAAAGAGGTAATACCGGCCTCATCATCGACTTCACTAATGGCGAAGTATACTCGAACTTGTAAGACCTTAAGAAAAAGGCGTAAAATCGATACAAAACCTGAAGGTCAAATTGTGCCCGAGTCCGAACCCACTCACTCGGGGACTGCTTCGAAGAAACCTAAGGGTTAGACTTCACCCGAGCTCGAACCCACTCACTCGGGGACTGCTTCGAAGAAACCTAAGGGTTAGACTTCACCCGAGCTCGAATCAACTCACTCGGGGACTGCCTTGAGAAAACCCAAAGGTCGAAGTTCACCTGAGTTCGAATACATTCACTCGGAGACTATTTCGAAAAATATAAAGGACTACCATCGTTCCAAAAAGATAAAAGGCAAAGTAATAACAAGATTGAAAAAGGAGCAATAAATGGCAAAGGGCAGTGTTGCATAAAAAAGCTCGCTACCGGAGCAATTACATAAGAGGGGAAAAACAAAACAAAGCCTAGCCTATTCCCGGAGTCAATCGGAGCCATCCTCGAATTCTTCGGGGAACGTCGCCCTTCTCGAAGCGTCCTCAGCTTCGGCGGCTTTGGCGACGTCCGATGCAAGATCGAAACCGCGACGTTGGAGTTCAGTAAGAACTTCAAGCCGGGCCTGACACTTCGCATATTCGGCTAACATTCTTGACTGCTGGTTGGCCGCATCAGCATCGGCCCTATATTGGGCCACCATATCGTTGGCAGTCTCCTCGGCCTGAGAAACTTTAGCCTCAGCTTCCCGAAATCGATTGGTCCATAGCTCAATTTCAAGGACTCGAGCCTCATTGGCCAACGTCAAGTCCGCAACCTCTTCCCGAAGGGAAGTCTTCTCCGACTCCAACTGTTGCACCCGGGCTTCCAGTTCGGCTTTGTTCTCATTAAGTTCGGCTCTGCTCTCGTCAAGCTCGGCCTTAACCCGATTAAGCTCGGCTTGCACCCCCCTTAGCTTACAACCGAGCTCTTTCTTTGCTTCCTCCAGCCGGATAGCACAGGACGCGTGCTCTTTATTCAAAAGGTCCAATCCGGTCCGGCTTTCTAGCAGCTTCTCTTCAAGGACCCGGCGCCCCTCTCGCTCCGCCTCCATCTTGTCCTTGATTCGGAGGAACATCGAGTGATATAGCACCGATGCCTGCAAAGGAAAAGTCTAAAGAGTCAGTACTGGGTCACAAGGCAAAAATATTAGAAATAAAGGAAGAAGCAAATACCTTGAGCTGCGCCTGCTGGGCTTCGTTGAAAAGGCATGTCCAATCTACAGCCTCGGTCGCAGCCCGGTCTTCCTCCGTCATCAGATGATGAAGATAGCTTGCAACCCCGACCGGGGGTCCCAGAGCCCGGACGTCTTTGGGGATAGCAAAAGTTACTATCCTGTTACAGTCCGGGTCCAGGCTCGGAGCTGGAAACCTATCAACAAGCTTGTTGATGGCCGAAGTCCCACTTGATTCGGCCTGAAGGTCTTTCCGGGGGATTTCGAGCCCGAAAGTGTTGGCGGAGGGTACCCCATCAAAAAAGGTCTCGAAGCTACCTCCCATCATCGGGATGTCGTCCGGCAGCTGCCCCCAAGTCGAGGAAGACGGGGGGGACGTAACCGGGTGATCGGTACCCGGGGACGCCCGCGCAGGGGCCGAGGGTTCACTAGCATCCTCAACCCTCACGTCCTCGGGAGGAGCCTCAGCTGGATCGACCACCGGCTCAGGGTCCGGTCGAATGGATCGATGGCGGACGAGCTCCGGCTGCTCCTCATCGTCATCCTCTTTGTCGTCCTCCTCCTCGGAGGACAAGACGATTTGGCTTTTTAGTTTGCGGGCGGCCCTTTTTGTCCGCTTAATCTTCCTTTGAGGCTCGTCCGTACCGGACTCCCCGGGCCTTTTATTTTCTCCCGGAACCGGAAGGGGGCATAGTATTGAAGACCTCATCTCCGCGTCCTTGGGCAAGCCTGCAAAACACGAGGGTTATGATGCATTCCCGATATACAGGAAAAAATGCGCTACCGGTCAAAAAGAAGGCTTACCATGGTTTTTCGCCTCCCACCGACCTTTGGAGATTTCCTTCCAGTTTCGCTCCGAATATGGCCGCTGGGCCACTATCTTGTTTACCCAGCCGGCCAGATCCTTGACGGCAGCTGGAGTTTGGGTCACCGCTGCACAAGAAAAGGGGGTTTCAGGAAGAAGTTGAGGAAAACACGCTCTAAAAGATGAACAGTGAGAAAATACTTACGTTTGAGGTTCCACCTCTCCGGAAATGGCATGCAATCGGCCGGAATCAGGTCGGACGTCCTGATCCGGACAAACCTGCTCATCCAGCCTCGATCTTTGTCTTCATCGATGCTGGAGAATGGGGGTTTGCTAGCCCGGCGGGCCAGTTTTATTAATCCCCCTCGAAATATTCGGGGGCTGTATAGTCGAAGAAGATGGTCGAGGGTAAAGGGGAAATCGCCCTCGACTCTCTCAACAAAAAACCGAAAGAGATATACGATCCGCCACATCGAGGGGTGGATCTGACCTAAGGTCACCTCGTACCGCCGGCAGAACTCCACTATGATGGGTTCTAAGGGGCCTAAGGTGAAGGGATATGTATATACACTAAGATATCCTTCAACGTGAGTCATAATCGATTCGTCACGGGAAGGGGCGACCAGGTCTTTCCCTTCCCATCTACATTCAGCCCTCACCCGGTCTAGGCAACCGGGAGTGATTAGACTAATATACTCCGATGCCGGTTCGCCGCGGCCCGGGACCGATGATGGGTTTTCAACCTGGAAGTCGGCAGATACCGAGCAACCAGTCGGTGTGAATGCTTTCAATGGGGGTTCTGGTGCATGTTCATCAGATCTAGCGGGGCTCGCGGCCGAGCTTGGTCTAGAAGGAACACTTTGTGAAGTTTTCGCCATTTCTTAAAGCTTTACGAAGAGATGAAAAGAAAATACAACCAACGCAGAATTTGAGAAAGATAGGAAATGTTGAACCTGGAAGGGTCGTTTATACTTTTTCCATGAGGCGGTGGCACGAATCGCGAAGCCACAGACACGAAGCGACAGATAATTAAGAGAAGCATTAAATGCCTGCAGCAGGCGTGGTCAGAGCACTCGATGGCTTTTTCACCTGGCGTATGGCCATACGTCACGGGCATCACGTCACCGGTCATATCGTTTATTATCATTACTCTCTAATAAACGAGGGGACTATCTGTATTGGGTGATACCCTTTTTTGCTTGAGCCCGACCGGGTTGGGTCCGGTCCGGAGCGAGTCGGGGCCATCGAACCCGACCTGGATGCAAGGTAGAACGACGGCCACGTCTACAACCGAGGTCGAGTCATTTCGAGACCGTTACAGAGCTCGATATGAGTCACCACCGGATGGAGAAACACACAAGGTCGGAAGCCGGACTCGTAACGGATAACCAAGCGTCGCCGGATATCTCGCCCAAACGTGATTTTCTCAACCACTTCAGGCCATTAAGGCGTAATTACAGGGATCCACGATGTAATCAATTTACCTACCTTATTTTTACCCTTAATCAGAATGTATAAAAGGAGATCTCTCTAAATTTTTGTAGGCATCAAGCACAATTGTTCTAAGCAATATTATATTCTGCGATTATTTACTTTAACAGCAATTGTTGAGTCTTTATCTTTATTTTTCCTCAACCTAAAAACCTTTTGTATCTTTTAGTTCACGGATCCTTAAAACCCCATATAAATTCAATTGTTATCCGGATTCGAGGGTAAACATTATGTTTTCAGCTTAAATACATATTTACATCAGCTTTAAAACATAAATTCTTTAAAATTAAGATTTTACGTTAGGAAAAATTTAGTTGTCTAAGTTTTTGCTCAAACAATATGGTCTTTTTCCCCAAAAGTGAGATAATAGGGAAATAAACGTAAATGCCATAGAATTGAAAAGTACTAGATTAAATACCGAAGAAGTACAAACTTAGATGTAAGTCTACCATATAAACTTTATAACACTTAATAATTAATGTTAGACAAGGGATAATATTCGAGATAAAATTTGGGCTTCTTTTGGTTTACGTTTGGTTAATTTTTCATTTGGTTGATTTTTTTCAAGATTAATAATTTCGAAATTAATTATACCAAAAAATGATATTATTTTTATACCACCTTTATCGAGGGACAACAATTTCGAAATTACTAATTCCACAATAAAACACAAAAAGAACCAAGATACCCTTCTCCGTAGCTTTTCTTCCAAAGTCATTTAAAAATTTAAAAGTTAAGATTTGACATAAAAGTCTATCCAAATTTATCTTAGTGGAAACCAAACATATGTTTTATATTATACATCGTATATTTTATTTTTAGTCCAATAAATTAAATATATACCAATCAAAACATATTAACTAAATAGTCTCGTTGTTCTTTAATTCTCGTATTATTATTCCGAAATAACTTGTTCAGCAGTCAAACAAAAAGTTAAATTATTCAACTTTTAGTAGGCGTTTGGACATAAAATTATTATTATTGAAATAGGTAGTATTTGGAGTTAGGTTGATTTCAAAAGTGCATGTGAGCTTGGATGAATGAAGCTCCCATGGAGTCTTCTAGAATGTCCTGAGAGAATGGAGAGAAGAAGAGAGTGGAGAAGCAGAGATATTTTTCAGAAAATATTATTTCTCTCACTTGATTACCAATAGTACATGATGTGTGTGTGTATATATATATATATATATATATATATATATATATATATATATATATATATATATATATATATACATTGACTAACTCAATTGCTAATCATCTACTTTGACTAGAGCTAACCACTAATACTAAGCTAACTACTAACTGACAATTGTGTTAGATAATAAAGAATGAAAACTAACTATCAATAATAATAATAACTATACTCAATACCCCCCCTCAAGTTGGAAGTGAGGTCTTCACAGCCAACTTGCTTAGGACACCTGAGTGTTTGACCCCTGTGAGGGCCTTTGTGAGAATATCAGCCAACTGATGGTGAGGGGTACATGATATAGAGAGATTAGGCCTTCTTGCAATTTGTTCCTAACAAAATGGCAATCAACTTCAATGTGCTTGGTCCTTTCATGAAACACTGGGTTGTGAGCAATGTGTATAGCAGACTGACTGTCACAAAACACCTGTATAGGACATGACTGGACAACACTGAGTTCAGCAAATAGTCTGCTTAGCCAGACCAATTCTCCAACTACTTTTCTGAGAGATCTATACTCTGCTTCAGCTGAGGATAAGGAGACAGTCTCCTGCTTCTTGGACTTCCAACTAATAGGACTATCTCCCACCAAAACAATGTATCCAGTGACAGACCTCCTAGAGTCTGGGCAGGCTGCCCAATCTGAGTCACAAAATGCCTTAATTGAACAGTCAGGATTATTTGAGAAGAAAACACCTAGAGTAGGCTCCTTCTTTAAGTATCTGAGAAGGTGAAATGCAGCTGTTAAGTGAGTATCTCTTGGTGCTTGCATAAATTGGCTCAGGAGTTGCACACTATAAGCTATATCCAGCCTTGTGTTGGTAAGGAAATTGAGCTTTCCCACTAACTTCATGTAGTATGTAGGGTCTGGCAGTAGGTTTCCTTCTTGTGCTTTCAACTTTATGGCAGGATCAAGGGGTGAAGCAACACTGCTGTAGTCAAAGACCTGATATTCTTTCAACAAATCTAAGGTAAACTTTCTTTGAGAAATGAGAATGTCATCTGGTTTGTATAAGACTTCTAAGCCCAAAAAATAATGAAGTCTGCCTAGGTCCTTTATTTTGAACTTTTGATCTAGGAAGGCCTTCAAGTCTGCAATCTCTGCTGGATCAGTTCCAGTAATTATAACATCATCAACATAGACACCCACAAAAATAATGGAGGAAGGAGTTTTCTTGCAAAACGGGGAATGGTCATTTTCAGAATGTTGGTACCCTCTTGTGGACAATGCTTCAGTCAATTTAGCATACCATTGTCTGCTAGCCTGCTTGAGCCCATAGAGTGACTTATTCAGTCTACACACTACCTTACTTGAACTATGTTGATCCGCTACCAGCCCAAGAGGGGCTTCCATATAGACTTCCTCATGCAAGTCCCCATGGAGGAATACATTGTTTACATCTAGTTGGAATATATCCCATCCCTTCTTAACAACTACTGTAACTACGACTCTAACAGTTGTCATTTTCACCACAGGGGAGAAGGTTTCTGTATAGTCAATCTCAGCCTGTTGAGTGTAACCCTTTACTACTAACCTAGCCTTGAATCTTTCAACACTCCCATCAGCTCTATGTTTGATTTTATATACCCATTTACAACCTATTGCTTGTTTGCCAGCTGGCAAAGGGACTAAATCCAAGTGTGGTTAGCATGAAGGGCCTCAAATTCTTGTGTCATGGCTGCCTACCAAGCAGGATTGAGGGTTGCCTCTTCATATGAAGATGGCTCACTATCATGGCAAACATTTTGTATCAAGTGCTGACTTTCAGCAGATAGAGCATCAGGAGTGATGTAGTGATGATTGGAATATAGGGCCTTTAGTGAAGGAGAAGGATTGGAGAGCTGAGTAGAACTGTTGGATAGCTGGTAAACATAGTCTTTTAAGTAAGCAGGAGTTTGGTGACTTCTGCTTGATTTCCTCGGAAGTGGTGATTCTGTGTGGGTGTGTGTGTCATTAGAAGGTGTTTCAGATTGGTGTTCTGCCTCTGGAGATGTGACACTAGCAGGACTTTGTCCTAAATTCATAGGGAAAACCTGGCTGCTATCTTCAACATAGTTAGGAAAAGAGACTCTTCTAAGAACAGCAGGAACTGAAACATTTTCAGAACTTAGGGAGAATGGAAAAATGTTTTCATGGAAGACTACATCTCTAGAAACGTGAATTCTCTTGGTGACTAGGCTCAGTACCTTGTATCCTTTTGTTCCAAAGGGGTAGCCTACAAAAATCTGAGGAGTGGTTCTTGGTTCAAATTTGTCCCTATGTATTTTGGGTAAAGTGGATAACACAAGCATCCAAAACTTCTCAAGTGGGAATAAAGAGGTTTCTTTTTGTATAACAGCTCAAAAGGGCATCTGTTATTGAGATAGGTGGTAGGCAGCCTATTTATCAAATAAGTGGCTGTTAGGATGCACTCTCCCCAATATTTGGTTGGGAGTTTGGATTGAAACATGAGAGCCCTGGCAGTTTCAAGTAGGTACTTATGTTTTCTCTCTACCACACCATTTTGTTGAGGTATATAGGGGCATGTTTTCTGATGTATGATTCCTTTAGACTGGTAGAATGAAAGAGCTTCATGGCTGGTGAATTCCAGGCCATTATCAGATCTAATAGCCTTTATGGAAGTATTGAATTGATTTTCAATCATAGTCACAAAAGTTTTTAAGGCTTGAAGGGCATTGCTTTTGCAGCTTAACAGGTGTGTTCATGTGGATCTACTGAAGTCATCCACTATTGTAAGAAAATATCTGTAATTATCATGGGTGGTTACATGGTAAGGGCCCCATATATCCATGTGAACCAATTCAAATGATTTGGAGGTAGTGCTGGTTCTTTGGGGGAATGGTAGTCTAGTTTGCCTTGCCATGGGGCATATAGGGCAGATAAAGGGTTGTCTTGGTGCAAATTTTACTGGGATTGAGGATATCCCTCTCATTTTAACAAAAGGAACATGGCCAAGCCTATTATGCCATAGAGAATTTACATCATACTTATCAGACACACAGGAAGACTCATTCTTATTGATTGAAATGGAAGTATTTACAGATTGAGAAGTGTGACATGAATAAGTATGACCTACAGACTCATGACTACTTGGAAATTGAGGAACAGGAATGCAATTGCAATAGGAAGATGAAACAACAGAAGGTAAGACAGTTCCTTTACCCTTCAGATACCTGGAACAGAGGTAATACAGACCTTCTTTGCTACTACCAATCACCTGAGGCCTCTTCACTGAAGGGGCCTGCAACAGACAAAGTGCATTACTGAAAAACACAATACATTTAAGGTGTACTGTAAGGGAATGAACAGAAATCAAGTTGTACTTGAAAGATGGGACATAAAGGACCCTATGTAGAACAATGTCTGAAGAAAGTATCACATCTCCAAATTCAATAACCTTTACTCTATATCCATTTGGTAGACTTATTAATAAAGGATAGGGTAATTTGGTGATATTAGTGAGTGTATGTCTATTAAAGGTCATATGATTGGATGCTCCTGAGTCTATAATCCAAAGATCAGCCTTTGATTCAAAACATTTACATGAAGGTTTGTCAAAATCAATGGAAGAAGTACAGACAACAATACCTGCAAAGTTGGCACTGCCACTTGTGTTATCCATGTTGCTGGGAGAGCCTCCTGCATATCCTATCTGGAAGTGCTGCAGCAATTTCATTATCTGCCCATACTGCTCCTTTGTGAGATTGAGATTCTGATTACCATCTTGTGGTTCTTGTTCATTCCCATTCTCACGAATCATGTCGGCTGGAGTTCCATGCACATTAGCCACAAATCCTTTTCCTTTGTTGAACCTGTAGTTCTGATTGTTCCCTTGGTTATATGGTTGAACATTGGTATTGTTACGATTGAGATTTTGATTATTGTAAGAATTTCCCTGAGGATATCCATGTAACTTGTAGCACTTCTCCTTTGTATGCCCTGGTCTTTTGCAATAATCACAGAATGGGCGACCCTTGTTGTTGTTATTAGGTGTGTAGTGTGTCTTGAAATTTCTAGCTCCAAATGGACTTTGATTCTGTGAACTTGCATTCACATGCAATGAGGTGGAATCCAGGGTTAACTGACTATTAGGCTTGAATTCTCTTTGTTTTTCCTCTTGAATCAGTAACGAGAAAGCTTGTGCCATAGAG
This sequence comes from Nicotiana attenuata, assembly GCF_001879085.1. Lineage (NCBI taxonomy): Eukaryota > Viridiplantae > Streptophyta > Magnoliopsida > Solanales > Solanaceae > Nicotiana > Nicotiana attenuata. Next base: position 38,749 of record NW_017671745.1, read on the forward strand.
GGCAGTGGCATCATCATGAGAATACTTCCTCGCACTATTGTGTAGACCTCGTTCAGTCCCATTAGAAACTGGATGAGCCGTCGATCCTGTTCTGCTTTGTGCATGGTCTCTTTTGCTCCACAAGTGCAATTGCAGGTGCACTGAGATTTGGCACTTAAAGTGTTTAATTCTTCCCATAATTTTTTCATCCGTGTATAATATGTAGTGATGTCTAGGGAACCTTGCGCAAGATCATTGATCTCTTTTTGAATCTGATACAATTTTGCCCCATTCGTCTGGTCATACCGATCCTCTAATTCTCTCTACAGCTCGACTGAGTCATTCACATACTCTACGCTGTCAGATATTTCCTTGGCAAGGGAGTTGAGGATCCACGAAGTCACCATGTCATCATATCTCTCCCATTTACGGAATTGAGGCGAATCAGAACCAGGTTTCCTAAGCTCTCCGGTAATAAATCCCAATTTATTCTTAACCGACAAGGCTCGCAATACGCTTCTTCTCCAGGAGCGATATCCAATTCCGTCGAATGGAACTGGTACCAAAGTCATACCAGGACTATCTGAAGGGTGAATGTAGAGGGGATTACCTGTATCGATGGTCAATTGGTCATTTCTGCTTGAGCTAGGAGTTGTCTCTTCAGGTTGATCGACAGCCATATTCAAAGCTTCGATCTAACGAATCTGACGGATTTTAGCTAGGTTTGAGATCCTCGACTTGTGAGGGGAGCTTTTCCAGATTTGGGCGGCAATTACCAAAACCCTAGAAATTGACGAAACAAGATGAAATTTGGATCGATAGTTGAAAACGCTGAAGGAATGTGAGCTGACGTCCTTGCTCTGATACCATTTCAAAAGTGCATGTGAGCTTGGATGAATGAAGCTCCCATGGAGTCTTCTAGAATGTTCTGAGAGAATGGAGAGAAGAAGAGAGTGGAGAAGCAGAGATATTTTTCAGAAAATATTATTTCTCTCACTTGATTACCAACAGTACATGATGTACATGATGTATATATATACATTGACTAACTCAATTGCTAATCATTTACTTTGACTAGAGCTAACCACTAATACTAAGCTAACTACTAACTGACAATTGTGTTACATAATAAAGAATGAAAACTAACTATCAATGATAATAACTGTACTCAATAGTTGAAAAATGGTATTTGAAATTTGAAATTATGTTTGGACATGCATTTCACTTGAAAAAATAGTTTTGTGAGGGATTTTTTTTTGAAAGTTTTGAAAAAGTGGTCAAAATCACTTTTTGATTTTTGAAAACTTATTTTCGAAAACTTTCAAAAAAAGTTGAAAATACATGGCAAACACATTTTTTTTTTTAATTCGGAAAGAAGAAAGAAAAAAAATTACGGGCAAACGAGTCCTTAATGTAAATAGCAAGCGTAAGTAATTATTTCTTGCTGTTTCACTTAAAAGGATATAAATGGAAGCTCTCTCTTTGAACTGAGATTAGGTAAGAATCCAATAGCCATCTGACAAAAGTAAAAGGAAAGAAGTTTTCGGATTTAACAAAAACGTCAAAACTCCTCGGGCATTGGAAAGATACGGAATAGGGAAGAATCAAAGTCTTAGTCCAAAAGTATTGGCAAAAAGGAAATAAATATTATAGAAAAAGGAATAAAGAAGATCCCAAAACGAAGCAGATCGAAAAGAAAAGCAATAATTGTATCCTTCCCTAGAAATTAGAAAATAATTGCCAATAATTCCAAATATTTTATATTTAACCCCACACTCATAATAACTTTGGCGCCGATATCTTAGCGCCATCCAAGGCCAAGTACCGCCAATTGCGCCCTTTCTTTATATTCTAATTACACAAAATCTCAAAAACTAATTTATTTTTATTTAAATTCCACAAAGAAAAAGTGGTGGTTAATGTCCGGTTTTTCAGTTTTGGTCCCTCTTTAGCTAAACTAACAATAAAAACATATCACCCTAAAATTAAGCTTCCTTTATCATGGCATGCATGGAGGCTTTTTGGATACTTTGGTCGGGTTTAATCTCAACACAAGGAACATCTTTTTGGATTATTTCATTATTGGCTTTGGTTTTTGCTCCTAAGCAAACTTGGAGCTTCAAACCCTATATTTTACAATTGGACTCAGAATTATTTTTCATGATTTCAAATCTTATACTAAGTAGTATTGGTAAATATTTTTCATATTATAAGTTTTCGTTCGATTCGAACTTTTTTTTTCCTAGACTATATCCCTAATCTAATCGAAGATTGAGAAAAATATTGTTTTTTCCTACTAACGCCTAAGAATATTTATTATTCAAAACTACTAGAGGCAACTGAAAGAGGAGAAAGAAAAGGTAAAAAATTATGCGGGCAAGCCACTTTTAAGTTTCGATTTTTGAAAAATAGTTAGTTTTCGTTGAATGTAGCCACTTTTAGAGCCCGTTTGGCTTAGCTGATAAGCATTAGGTGCTGAAAAGCACTTTTAAGTTCTGAAACTTAATTAAAAAATAAGTAGTTACGTGTTTGGATAAAAGTGGTGAAATTAATAATAAGCAGCTGAAGAACTGGGTGTACGAAGAGTTTTGTTTTAAAAAGAAGTATTTTAGGGATAGAATAGTAAATATTTTGGTCAAACTTAAAGTGCTTATAAGCTGAAATTTGATAAGCCGGGGGAGACCAACTTATGACTTTTGGCTTATTTTTGGCTTATAAGCACTTTTAATTTTACCAAACGCGTAGATAAGCCAAAAAGTGCTTATAAGCCAGTTTGACCAGCTTATAAGTTTAGTCAAACACCCTCTTAACACGAAAATACCATGATAGTATTATGGTTGTCGAACTTCAACAAGCGAAAATTCAGGACACTCACATGGATTTTCACTTCTTTTTTAAGTTCAAAACCCATACATTGTCATGGATGATTATCTTTCAGTGAATTTTGACTCTATAGCTATTTTCCAATTAAAAATTCGAAAAATAACTATTTTTGAATTTTACTCAAAAGAAAGCTACTACAATAATACGAGACTGATGCTTTTTTCCACTATTTGTCAAGGAAGTTGTATTTTTGGCCCAAATACAGATCTCAGTCTCTGCTTCAAATTTGCACACAGGTCGCTTGGCAAACATCGTATAAACAGAGAGAGAGAGAGAGCGCATGCCCATTCATCAAGAATCTAGATCATGAAGTGCATAGCTATTTATGCTAAGGAGTGGACTAAAAGGTACTGGCAATTATAATGACACATGTTTTGTCTCAATGTAGAAAAATAGGAGTTTGCAGAAATTCAATTATTATAGGAAAGTTGCATGTGCTTATGATCATTTACTCTCTCGGCTTTCAACATTCACCTTGTGTACGGGTAAATCTGGGGTAATGTCTACTCCGATTCCAGAAGAAGGGCACGGATGTACGAGATCGTAATCGAGGTTAGAAACTCTTCGTATCGAGATCCAGGAAGAGCGAACGGTGTGCTCGTCATCGGGTATGATAGAGAGACGCGCCCCGGGCCAAGAATGAGTTCTAAGACCTCGGGAAGCACGGTAAACGGTTACACACGACAAATAGAGGGCCGTGATATTCGCACCCAATCGGATATCACGGCGTGGATCTCGCTCGATGTCAGTTATGAATCAGTAATTAACTGAGATTACCTTTTTAGACTTATACTAGGGATAAAACTCTCCTACTATATAAAAGGAAAGTTTTTCTTTTGTAAGAATACGCAAATCAAAGCAATACAAGTTTATTTTTCTGCTTTTTAGCTACTGCCGAAGTTCTTATTTAATTGTTTTGTTCTTCATTCACAACTGGGCTCGAACCACGGGTCCAATCGAGGACGAGGTCACTGTTCAATCTAAGTTCGGGCTAGGCCATAACATTACAACTGGTTTGATCATTTATTTCGTCTTTAACTCGTTAATCTAATATTCTTGATTATGGTATTGAATCAAACCACGTATCCTTAAAACTGCGTACAAATTTAATTGTGATCTGATTTCGGGGTAAACAGTGTGGCGCCCACCATGGGGCTAAGGATAATAGTGGTGATTTGATGCGAATCTCCATAACACGCCCTATTTTGCGCTTGTTCTTTTAAGTCTTAATTTCAGGTCAGCCCAAAAATGTTGAACTCTCAGTCTAGTCACTTGAACATTGACGCTGAGTCTGGCCATCATGGCGAAAATAATAATTTGGTGCCTAGCAACAAGGTGCCTCCTGCTGATCCCAACGGTGTCCCAGTTGCCGATCCAGTCGATGCTAACTCACAGGTGGGCATCGACGTCAATTTGCCAATTGATCTTGAAAACAGTGCACGGGGGACCCCGACCAACAGCTCGGGAAGCGCCGAAGGCAAAGGTGATGGGGTAAGCCTGCGGCTAATTTTCCAAATGTTGCAGGCTCAACAGGCGGCAATAGCGCAGCTGCAGAATCGAAGCCACAACCCCAACAGGGTCGAGCCCGAACAATCCCAGGAAAGCATCCGAAGAAACGAACAAATCACTAAGAGACCGGGTGAAGCCGAGCCCGGGGTTAATCCCGAGGTAATAAAAATGCTTGAAGCATTAACGAAGCAGGTGGAGTCAGCTGAGAAGAAAATTGAGGCTAATTACAATAAGGTAGAAACATATAATTCTAGGGTCGATCAGATCCCGGGTGCACCCCTTATATTAAAGGGCCAGGATTCCAAGAAATTTATCCAGAAGCGTTTTCCTCCGAGTGCGGCACCGAAGGTTATCCCAAAGAGGTTTCGTATTCCCGATATCCCCAGATATAACAGGACCACAGATCCAGATGAGCATGTGTCCTCCTATAAGTGCGTAATTAAGGGGAACAACTTGGAAGACGATGAAATCGAGTCGGTGTTATTGAAGCCAAGGGAGCAATGATATGGTATCAAACCTTGACCACAAATTCCATTGACTCATTCGCTATGCTTGCAGATGCTTTCCTAAAAGCCCATGACGGGGCCTTCAAAGTCGAGATCAGAAAGTCAAGACCTTTTCAAAGTCAAACAGAGAGACAACTAGATGCTTAGGGAGTTCGTGTCAAGGTCCTAGATGGAACGGATGGACCTCGCTCCGGTTGCAGATGATTGGTCCGTCCAGGAATTCACTCAGGGGCTTAACCCCCAAAGTTCCTTGGCCTCTCAACAGCTAAAACACAATTTGGTAGAGTACTCGGTGATGACATGGGCCGACGTCCACAATAGGTACCAGTCAAAGATCAGGGTCGAGGACGACCAACTCAGAGCTCCTTCTGGGTATGTTTACCCCATCAGAGCCAATAATAGGTCTTAGAGAGCCGTTGATCATGAGCCAAGACTAGTCGGGGATTGGTACCAAACCATACAGCGCGGACCAAAGGGGAAATGGGTTCGGGCATCTCCCCATGAGGAACAAGACGAGAGGCGATCGAGGGACTAGTCGCGGAGGTCTGATGAGCAAAAATGGTTTCGATAGGCCGCTCGGGAGTAGGGAAGCACCAAGATTATCGGAGTATAACTTCAACGTGGATACTGTCAGCATCGTGTCAGCCATTGGGCGCATCAAAGAGACCAAGTGGCCCCGACCATTGCAGTCCGACCCTACCCAAAGGATCCTAACTTGATGTGTAAGTATCACAACACTCATGGTCACAAGACCGAGGATTGCCGATAGTTGATAGAAGAAGTTGCCCGGTTATTCAACAACGCTACCTTCGAGAATTTTTTAGTGATCGAGCCAAAAACCACTTCAGGAACAGAGACGCCAACAAACAAGTCGAATAAGAGGAGCCTCGGCACGTAATCAACATGATCATCGGAGGAGTCGATGTCCCCCAAGGACTAATGACCAAAACCGCACTAAAGTATCTATCACAAGGGAGAAACGCACCCGAGATTATATTCCAGAGGGAGCCATTTCGTTAGCGACGAGGATGTCTAGGGCATCATGTAGCCTCACAATGATGCGCTGGTAATATCCGTACTTATCAATAAAACAAGTTAAACGTGTGTTGATTGATCCAGGTAGCTCAGCCAACATCATTAGATCAATGGTCGGAGAGCTAGGGTTACAAGACCAAATCGTGCCGGCAATCCGGGTGTTGAACAGGTTTAACATGGCATGTGAGACCACAAAAGGGGAGATAACCTTGCCAGTAAACACCGCCGGGATGATCCAAGAAACAAAATTCTACGTGATCGAGGGGGACATGAAATATAACGCTCTATTCGAAAGGCCGTGGGTTCACAACATGATAGCAGTACCCTCGACCTTGCACCAGGCGTTGAAATTCCCCACACCGGGGGAGTTAATACAGTCCACGGAGAACAGCCGGCCGCAAAGGAGATGTTCACTATCGATGAGGTAATCCCGGTGTCCGTGGTTTCGACATCAAGGAACGCAAAGCCAACCAGAAAATAAGAATTAAATAGCAATCACTAATCCCGACCATGACCGAACCGGAGAACAAGGTGTAGACAAGGAGGACGATTGTTGTGTCCTGAGATCATTCACAGCTCCTGGTGACACCGACGCCACCAAATCAACGTCGAAGAGTTGGAGCAAGTCATATTAATCTAACACTTACCGGATTGAAAGGTATACCTGGACAAGGGGTTAACCCGCGTTCTCAGGGAAAAACTTATTGATTTTCTTAAAGCTAACGTATTTTTTCGCTTGGTCCCATCTTGACATGACAGGGAACCCACCGTAAGTAACCACTCATAAGCTGAGTTTGGACCCAAAGTTCCACCCGGTTAAGCAGAAGAGGAGGCCACAGTCCGAGATCAAACATGCATTCATCAAGGATGAGTTATCCAAACTCCTTAAAATAGGATACATCTAGGAAGTAAAATACCCGGACTGGTTAGCTAACGTAGTGATAGTGCCTAAAAAAGGGAATAAGCTAAGAATGTGTGTAGATTACAAAGACCTAAACAAAGCATGCCCTGGAGATTCTTTCCCTTTACCTAAAATCGATCGAATGATCAATGCAACGGCCGGGAACGAGATAATCAGCTTTCTCGATGCCTACTCCGGGTACAACCAAATTCGCATGGACCCGAACGATCAAGAAAAGACTTCTTTCAAATCTAAATCAATCATTTGATCAAACAAAAAAAGTACTTGGGCCTTAGAGGCAGCGACTGTTTCATCACTAAATTCGGCACCTACAATTACAACGTAATGCCTTTTGATTAAAGGACGCTGATACCACCTATCAACGCGTATTAAATCGAATGTTCGAAGAACAAATAGGGAAATCAATGGATGTTTATATAGATGATATGTTGGTCAAGTCCCTACGAGCAGAGGACCATTTGAAATATTTACAGGAGATCTTTGACATACTAAAGAAATACAACAAGAAGCTAAAGCTGGAGAAATGGGCATTCAGGGTCCGATCGGGCAAATTCCTCGGGTTCATGGTTTCCAGTCGGGGAATCGAGATCAACCCTGACAAAATAAATGCCATAGAGGACATCGCCGTGGTGGACTGTTGCTCCCAAACGCACACGCAAGTATACGTGGTCGACAAGTAATATAATGATAAGTTGAGTGTCGAACCCACAGAGACTTGTGTAAACTACTCACTAAATCACTAAAATTGTTATTCAATCTAGCTAAAAGCAAAGTCCAATAATATGATTATACTATACTACGATTCTAAATAATAACTAAATTATCAAGTAACGAGTTGGTTGTTGTGTATTTAGTAGAGACAAGTATTCCAGGGTTATGATCGATTCACCAATCGTATTGTGTTCTAATTAACTCTCCCTTTCATATAATTCACTCATGGTTGCTAATTAATCGATAAATGCTCTCATAGCCTTCTCCCGAAGTACTACTCACCTATTCTCAATAGATTAGCGCCTATATTCCTATGGAATCAATCTATTAAGAACGCATTAAGGTCACGATATTTAATTAAGCGCAGTGACTAGGTATATTCCTATCCTAACCACAAATCTGCTCCCCCTAAGGGTTAAGATCATGCTCTCTTCAATTCTTCTCTAATCTAAACACGGCTTTTCCAAGCATAGCATAGATAGTAAATAGAACCTAACTGCTGGCCAGACAATTAAGCAATTAAACACAGAATTGAAGAAACAACCATATATTGGTGAATTATAATCAAGGTCAAGTTAATATCAAACAACAATATTCATGGCTAAATCACAACCCCAGAACAATGGGTGTTTAGCCACTCATGATGTAATCAAACAATTGCATAATTGTTGAATCAATTGAAAATACTAGTAAAAGATGAAGAAAACTGAGAATTCTCCACTTCCTCACGATCCCGTGTGTGTTTTTTTACTCCAAAGTGGCATCTCCCCCTTCAAAAATAGGTTTAGTCTTGCTTTTATACGTGTTGGGTAGGTCTAGGGCCGAAATAACCTTGTCCCGGGCGAAATAGGACATTTCACGTCACCGGCACCCTCCACGGCGCCCCATTATTTGTGCACACTGTTTCCGGTGCCACAGGTGGCGCCAGGCGCTGCCTGTGGCGCCCAACTGGCCCTTTTTCCCGGTTTCATTCGTTTTGGCTCAAATTTTGCGCGTTTCGCCCCGTTCCGTTTGGAATTTGGAAAAACGTAAAATATGAAAGTTGTAGCCCTTTGAGTTAACTTTCCAAACATATATTGTGGAGACCAAATGGAGTTCTGAGCAAAAAAGTTATATCCATTTTACTAGACAGTACGCAATATGCCTACTCGATTCTTCGTTCGCTCTAACTATCATCCGTTGACCCCCAAACACGATTCCGGCTTAATTCCTTGAGCTTTTACTCAGACTTCAAAGCTGCAAATCACTTGAATTCATTCCATAACATCTATATAGCTCAGAATCACTCCTACAAGGCATAAAACACACAGTTAGTGCAAGACACTAGCGATTAAAGCTCAAACTCAATCGAAGTGCAGTAAATTTGAGTGTAATAATCGACTAAAATACGTAATTATAGCCTATCATCATGGACAACGTCAAGTCCGTTCAAAGATTGGCCGGGTGTATAGCCGCCTTGGGCGGTTCATCTTGAGGTCCTCGGACAAAAGCCATCGATTCTTCTCACTATTAAAGAAGAAGAATAACTTTTCCTCGACCCCGGTATGCCAATAAGCTTTGGAAGAACTCAAACGGTACCTATTGAGTCCCCCCTGTTGCACACTCTGAAGGCAGACGAACAATTATACCTCTACTTGGCAGTTTCCGAGGTGGCGGTTAGTGATGTCTTAGTCCAGGAGGAAGAAGGTATGCAATTTCCTATTTACTATGTCAGTAGAACTCTAGACGAGGCCGAATCAAGGTATCCTCATCAAGAAAAATTGGTGCTCGCTTTGCTAAGCGCTTCCAGGAAGCTAAAGACATACTTTTAATGCCACTCCATATATGTTGTGACCTCTTACCCGTTAAGGAATATCATGTACAAGCCCGAGCTCTCAGGCTGGTTGGCCAAATGGGCCGTGGAAATTAGCGGGTACGATATCGAGAATCGACCCCGAACCGCCATAAAATATCAAATTTTGGAAGACTTCGTGGCTGACTTTATGCCGACCTTAATACCCGAATTCGAAAGGGAACTACTATCGGGGACTACTTCGGCAATTTGGACCCTCTTCACGAACGGTGACTCCAACGCGAAGAGGTTCGGGCTCAGTATCGTATTAAAACCACCTACGGGAAATATAATTAGGCAGTTTATTAGAACTGTGAAATTGACTGAAAACGCAGCTGAGTATGAGGCCATGATTGCAGGTATGTAATTGGCAAAAGCCTTAGCCCGACGTGATCTAAGTCAAGTGCAACTCCCTCCTCGTGGTAAATCAAGTTAACGGAACGTTCGAAGTAAAAGAAGAACGGATGCGAAGGTACTTGGACAAATTGCATGTAACCCTACACCAATTCTGGGAATGGACCCTGCAGCATGTACCCCGAGATCAAAACAGTGAGGTCGATGCACTGGCTAACTTGGGGTTGTCAGTCGATTCCGATGAATTTAGTTCGGGAGCAGTAGTGCAACTAATGAACTCGGTGATAGAAGAAGGCCACGCCGAAGTGAAGATAAGGTGTTTAACTTGGGATTGGAGAAACAAATACATAGACTACTTGAAGACAAGAAAATTGCCTTTGGATCCCAAAGAATCGAGAGCCCTGCTCACCAACGCTGCCAGATTTAGCTTGGTCGAAGGGCATTGTTCATGAGGACCTTCTTTGGACCACTAGCAAGATTCTTGGGAAAAAGAGAGACCGAATATGCCATGAGAGAAGTTCACGAAGGCACTTGCGAGAACCATTTGGGGGCAAAATCCTTGGTTCAGAAACTAATCAGGGCCGGCTACTAGTGGACCGAAATGGATAATGATGCGAAGGACTTCGTATGGAAATGCGACGAGTGCCAAAGACACGCCCCAATGATCTATCAACCGGGAGAAATGCTCCACTCGGTCCTGTCCCCATGGTCATTTATGAAGTGGGGAATGGACATCATCGGTCCCCTGCCATAGGCACCCGGTAAGCTCAATTCATACTATTCATGACCGATTATTTATCCAAATGGGTTGAGGCTCAAGTGTCCAAAAAGGTCCGAGAGAAAGAAGTCATCAACTTCATCTAGGACCACATAATATGTCAATTTGGGATACCGACCGAGATTGTTTGTGATAACGGAAAATAATTCGTCGACAGCAAGGTGAGTAAGTTTTTCGAAGATCATAAGATCAAGAAGATACTATCAACGTCTTATTTTCCTAGTGGGAACGGGCAGGCAGAATCAACAAACAACACTATACTCCAAAATCTAAAAAAGAGGTTGACCAGTTTGAAAGGGAAATGGAAGGAGATCCTGCCCAAAGTCCTGTGGGCATACCGTACGACTTCGAAATCGAGCACCAAGGCCACCCCATTTTCTTTGGTCCACAGAGCCAAAGCCTTAATACCAGTCAAGGTGGGAGAATCGAGCCCTAGGTACCAATATGCAATCGAAGAGCCAAATGGTGAGGCCATGATCACGAGCATGAAACTGTTGGATGAAAGGCGGTAGGCGGCTCTAGTCCGGCCGGCTGCCGAGAAGCAGGGAATAAAAAGGTATTACAACTGAAGAGCCAACCTCCGAGACTTTCAAGTTGGATACTTGGTGTTGAGAAAGGTAACACTACACACCAAACCCGAACGAAGGGAAACTGGGCACGAATTAGGAAGGACAGTATCGAGTTGTTAGAATAATCGGCAGAGGCTCATATAAACTCAAAGCGGGAAACGGTGTACAACTACCAAATAACTGGAATGTGACACACTTAAAGCGGTACTACTGCTAAGGTACAAACTTAATTCCTTTTTAATTGTGTTATAAATTGGACTAATGTATGCAGGTAATCAACCAAAGACGGATGTGGCTATTAGGTCTGAAAGCACGTGTTGCACTCTTTTTCCCTTGAACCGATTTTGTCCCGAAGTGGGTTTTTCGGTAAGGTTTTAATGAGGCAACAGTAAAACATACTAACTTAGATTTGAAGACCGATCCTAAATCAGAATCGATGATCGTTTGCACTAGATCAATAGTATCCGAGCCCTCACGAGTTCGACCTCGAATACTGAGGTCCATTACCCCCGGATCAAGATCTTTTGCAAGAGAAAAGAAAATTTTATGTGCTAAAATCTAATGCTTGGTGGTTAGGATTCATTGTAAGGGTCAAAAGGTCATATGAATCGTGCCCACATAGTCCACTCTAGCCACGACACAAGTTTTATACGCCTTCGATCATGTACCTTGAATATTAAGCAATGAAAGAAATTTCTACTTCCCTTACACTTTGTTACTGTGCATTTTGCTTCTTCGATCCTAGATCCTAAAGCCCATGGGCTACCCCTGCTCGGGGACTGTCAAGCCCACGTGCTACCCCTACCGAGTCCTGGAGGCACCAAACCCACTAGGCAGTGCCCAAATATGAAAGGCTACGACCACCCTAAAAATGACTCGAAGATGTCCGAAGTCCGTAACCAAAAAGTAAGGCCCTTACGAAAAACCAAAACCTACTAAAAGATTACCCTCGGCAAAAACATCGTCTAAAAACACTTAAACATCTTAAAAACCTTCGGTTTTACAGAGGATTTGAAGCTACAAGTAAACCGAAGTTGCATCGAAGTCAGGTTCCATTCGGACCTTCAAAAAACGGATGCCTAGAATTACATCTGATTTTAAGCTAAGGTATTAAAAACAATACGCAAATATAAAATTGCAAGTAGATGCTGGAAAAGTAAAGACACAACATTTCCAGAAAGGGGAAAATTTTATATACTCTAAAATATATTTACAAAGGCACGATAGAACGGCCTAAAAAAATATACATAGGGAAAATCTGGAAAAGTACTAAGGTATCTACGCCTGGTCTTCACCGGGGCCCGACTCGTCGCTAGAACCGTCGGAGCCCTCGAAGCCTTCGAGAACCTCAGGATCGTAAAGCTCTAATGCCTCAACCTTGAGTCTCCTAGCTTCCTCAATCTCGTTCGATAATTCAAAACCTCAGGCATGGTTCTCTTCGAGGGTGTCTAACAAGGATAGCTACTTTATGTACTCAGTCTTCATCTTTAGTGGGTCTTAGCTACCACCATATCGGCCTTGTACTGGACCAATATTTCCTCGGTGTTAGAAGAAGTCGCATCCAATTTGGACCTTAGTGCGGCATATTCTTTTCCGAGAGCATCCCGTTTCGTGACGATCGAGCTTAGCTGTGCCCGGAGATCATCATTTAGCCGAGACCACTTATTGGCTTTGTCCATCACCACCCGGAGCTGGTTCTTGACTGATGCCAGCTCCGCTTTTTCAGATTCCTTCTCCGAAGCCATCAGGTCCATCTTACCCTTCCACGCTACAATCATGGCCTTGACCTCATCCATCTCAGCTCGAAGTTGGTCGATCAGGTCTATCTTCTCTTGGACCTGCGAAGTTGTGTTGTTAGTCACCATGACTAGCTGCTCGTTTTTAGCCTCAAAGATCTTTACCTTCTCAAGCAAGTCGGCATGTTCCTGCTTCAGGGTCGAGGCCTCCTTCTAGGTTTTTTCTAGCTTGGCCTAGAGAATTGGGAGGTCTTTAAGGGCCTCATCTGGTTGCTCACTAAGAGCACTGTACATTTCCTTCTTTCGGACCTGCTCTTTGAGCTCGAGCTCGAGCTCGAGCTGGCTAATCTTCAAGCGGTACCAGAGGAAGCTTTCATGATGAAGCACTGAAGACTGAAAAACAATGAAGTTAGTAAAGCCCATCAAAAATCAAAAGTGAGATTCACAAAAGGGTGCAAAGGGCTGACGCCTTACCCGATTCAGTGCCTGTTGCGCCTCGTTGAAGAGGCTCGACGTACCCACTTCGTTCATCTTTGCCTGGTCCTCCTCGATCACCAGGCATCAAAGGTAGTTGGCTATGCCTACCGGAGCAGACAAGACTCGTGCGTCCTCTAGGATTATAAGAACGACCGTTCTCTTGCGCTAGGGGTCCACACTCGGAGCAGGAAATTGCTTCACTAGTTTCGGGCTCGAACTCTACCCGTCCGCTCCTGATGGCACATCCTTCTTCGGGACATCCAGGTGACCAAGCCCAAAAAAATCCTCCAGTGCGGCCATATCCATGCCGTCGAAGAACGTGTTGAGGGCATCGCCTGGGCCCTGCGCCATATTGATCAGGTCCAAGCCTACACTACTATTGAGTAACGAGGGTGGTCGATACAGTTTTAACCCAACTAGGTCGGGATCGAATCCACAGGGAGTTAATATTTGGAATTAGGTTTATATATATGCTAGATGCGGGCTTTAAGTCTAATTACACTTCCACAATTTTGGGTTTGATTTCTACTTCTAACTTTACTCTAAAGATTGCAATGATTGAAACTAAGGACAATATTTTTGATGTTATTTTTTCAAGTGTTTAAAGAGACTAGGGTCGTGACTTCTACCTAGGTGGATATCTAACGGGTAGCAAAATCTAGGGCAAGCTTAATTAGTTGGGTTCATAATATAGCTATCACTCCCGGGGTACTCACTCTATACCTCTCGGTAGTATGAGTGATTTTACCCAATTTAGCTTTCTCAAGTCCAAATGGGTATTCATACAAATCAAGTAATATTAGCTCAAGTCGGGTATTACTATCTCTAGCTTTAACCCTTTAATCGGGGCTATCAATTTCTTGAGTTCACCCCAGTTCCTTGTTAGCCTAGTTGTCTTAGACATAGTCCCTCTTTCTCAAGTAGAGACTAAGTCATAAAGACATGAATCAATGTTTGCAACCATTAATTCTATAGTTCTAGAAAGAACTACGCTGAATATCACTAACCCATTCACATTAAAGACCTAAAATCAAATACCCATTAAATACCCACACTAGGGTTGGGTCACAACCCTAGCTATGGGTTTAGCTACTCATGGAAATAACAGAAATTAAAGATGAAATGAAGATAAAATCCATAATATTAATTTATGGAATGAAAATCTAATGTTAAGAGATGAATCTAGTACAAAATTTCAGAAAACAGAATATTCAGTCGTCTCACGTGCCCCTATAAAAAATAACATAACCTAAAAATGACAAAAAGTTCTATTTGTACTAAGCTGAAAATATCTAACAAAATTGCCCCTACGAAGGTTGTGCGGCCGCATAATTCTGAGTGTGGCCGCACTCTTGCTTTCGCGGCCACATAATTCTGATGTGGTCCACGTTTTTCTCTTTTGGATCTGGGTTGAGCTAGACTTTCGCGGACCGCATAATTCCAAGTGTGGCTGCGCTCCAGATTATGCGGCCGCATAAAGGTGATGCGGTCCGCACTTGCTTGAGTTTGGCTTGAAATCAACTCTCTGATTATTCATCTTGCGGAACGCACAAAGGACTTTCGCGACCGCACAATTCTGGTGCGGTCCGCACTACTCTCTTTAGCTCAAGTTGCCAACTCTCTGAATCTCCGTCCTCGCGGTCCGCGTTATTATGATCGCGGCCGCACCATGGCTTTTGCGGCCGCACAATATTGGTGCGGTCCGCGTTTCAGGATTTTTTGTCCATTCATTATTTTGTTCAACTTTTGACTCCTTTGTGAGTTGGCTTTGATTCCTTTGGCTAATTTTGAACAATTCCTGTAGGCAAGCACATTTCATTAGTTCCCGGGATTACCTTTAAACATTTTTGACCTAAATCACAAGTAAAAGAGAGCAAATAATAGGTTAAATCTAATTATGACATATCGCTTGACTTCTCTTTGCCCACTTGGGCCTCTTCGAGCATGGACTCGGTATATAGGAGGGTGTCTCTACGATGTCAATGACAGAGGTTGCCTCCTTCTGGACAGGAGCAGCTTCCTGGGAGGCCGCAACCTACGTCTCTCCCTCTAGTTCCCGAGTTAGAGGGGTATCGACCTCATGGTCCTCTTTCTCAGTCATCGCCTGCTCCCCCTCGTCAAGGGTTGACCCATGAGCAATAAAACGGTCGTCGTCCTCGGGGTCGTCCCTGAGCCAGTAGAGGGAATCGAGCTCCGATATCTTGGACTTGGTGCTCTTTTTGGGCTTCCAGACCCTAATGGTCACCTTCTTCTTCTTTGCCTCGGCGTCCGAGGAACCCGAGGACTTCCTTTTCTTTTTCTTCTTCTCCTCATTTGCGGCAGCCTCGAGCTGCCTCAAAACGGAGGGTTCGGCAAGCGAGGACGGATCCTCGTCCTCATCCATCGACCTGAGTTCGATGGTCTTAGGCAAACCTGTAAGAAAGGAGAAAAAGTTAGAACTGTGTAAGCTAAAAGCGTGGAGGTAATTATTCAGGAAAGAACCTCACCATGGGACCGGGACTCCCATTTTCCCTTTAAGAGCTTGTGCTATGCACGGTCAGAGTATGACATCTATTGCAAATTCCCTTGATCCACTTCTTGAAGCAGTAAATTGCATTAGGAACTTGGGGAACAGTTGCACGGTAACAAACACAAGCAATGAGAAAAAGAATTAAAGGAAATGAATACTCAAGAAAGACAATACTTACGGGATGCGTTCTACTTCTCAAGGAACGACAGAAAATCGGAAGGGATCAAGTCTTCAATTTTCACCAGAATGAACCTCCCCTGCCAGCCTCGATCTCGGTCCTCATCGATGCTCGAGAAAGGAGTCTTGCTTTCTCGGCGAACGAGCTTGATCATCCCCTCTCAGAAAATTCGGGGATTGTATAAGCGGAGTAGATGGTCGAGGGTGAATCGAGAGGCTTCAGTGTTGTTCACGAAGTGTTGTAAGAGGATTACAATCCTCCAAAATGATGGGTAGATTTGCCCGAGGCACACCTCGTACCTTTTGCAAAAGGCAAGGACTATGGGGTCTACCGGGGCAAGCGTGAAGTGGTAAGTGAAAACACTTAGGTACTCCTCCACGTGAGTAGTGATGTCGCCATTGGGCCCGGGGATAACCTCCTCCTTACCCTCCCATTTAAAGTCCGCTAGGACTATGGGTAGTGTTTCCTTCGTAACGGAGCATATGAATCTCTATGCTCCCCCGCCTCGGTCCTGTTGACTAGAGGCCTTCTCGACATTGAAGCGGTTCCCGATGGAGTAGGCCCTTGGTATGAAGCTCCTCATGGGTGCTCCTGATCCACCTCGAGAACGGTCGCCTCGGCATCTATGACAGGGTGAGAAGATGAAGGAGCATTCTGCTGAAGCACTGACTTGTAGGTTTTTGCCGTCGTAATCGGGAAATTATGAAGGTTTGAAGAAAAATATGATGGGTTGAAGAAAAGTATGAAGGTTTGAAGATGGTATGAATGTATGAAGGTCTGGGTTGAAGATCCAAAGAAGATATATGAGGATTGAAGATGAAAATATGAAGGTTCAAGGAGCAATGTAAGAAGATTTGGAGGAGTTAAAAGCAATTAGAGAGTTCGAGGGTAAATTCTAGAATCGGAAAGTGGAAGAAGTGAAAAAGGGTCGAAGCTTTTATAGAGGAAAAATAATCAATGCGCGACATTTCGCATTCGAGGATAGTCAACCGGTGACTGACACGTGAAGTCAGAACGACGTGACAGATGAGATGTTTCGATTTACTCATCATTTCGATTGTAACGTACGAAGGAAGGAACTGGGGTTCATCTATCGCTTCCCGTCATTTCGGTAAATCTACTCTCCGAAAAACGAGGGGACTATCTCTGTACGAGTAAAATCGAGGGTAATGTCTAACCCGATTCCCCAATGAGAAAACGGAAGAAGGGCATGGATGCACGAGATTGTGATCGAGGTTAGAAACCTTCGTATCGAGATCCAGGAAAAGCGAACGATGTGCTTGTCATTGGGTATGATAGAGCGACGCGCCCCGGGCCAAGAATGAGTTTTAAGACCTCGAAAAGTACGATAAACAATTAAACACGACATATAGAGGGCCGTGATATTCGCACCCAACCGGATATCACGACGCGGATCTCGCTCGGTGTCGGTTATGAATAAGTAATTAACGAGAAAGGAAGATTTTTACCTTTTTTTAGACTTATACTAGGGATGAAACTCTCCTACTATATAAATGAGAAGTATTTTTTTGTAAGACACATTTTAACACGCAATCAAAGCAATACAAGTTTATTTTTCTGCTTTTTAGCTACTGCTAAAGTTCTTATTTAATTATTCTATTCTTCATTCACAACTGCGCTCGAATCAAGGGTCCAATCGAGGACGAGGTCATTGTTCAGTCTAAGTTTGGGCTACGCCATAACATTACTACTGGTTTGACAGTTTATTTTTTCTTTAACTCGTTTATCTAATATTCTTGATTATTAAGGTTGAATCAATCTACGCATCCTTATAATCGCGTACAAATTTAATTGTTATCCGATTTCGGGATAATCACATCTAATAAACACGAGGAATAAGAATGTGCATGAAGCATTACGCTGTAGGCCTAAAGGACTGAGCTTCTCCATTTTTCTTTTCTTTGTTTCTCGTCTTTCTGATATACAATGCAACGTACATGTTCTTTTTGTCACGACCCAAACCCCGGTCGTGATGGCGCCCAACATATTGCTAGGCAAGCCCGACCATTTACGCAACCTTAGCCAAATAACCTAATTAAATAAATAAATGTTCACTACTATAATACCAATTTAGTGCGAAAATTCTGATATAATCTCCAACATTCGAAAACCCCAAAATAAAATACTAAATAGCCCACAGAATCTAGTGTCACGAACATGAGCCTCTAGAAGCAGATTATTCACCTATTACAAGTCCGACTAGGAAAATAATACGAATAAAATAATAAAAGATAGAAGGGAGCGATCAAGGCTGCGAACGCCATGCAGCTACCTCGACACTCCCAGGTAACTGCTGCTCAGCTAACAAGCCCTCACTCACCCTTTTGGTGTACCTGGATCTGCACACAAGGTGCAGGGAGTATTGTGAGTACTTCCAACTCAGAAAGTAATAAATATAAATAAGGTCTGAGGATAAGAAATCCTAAATAAACACAAAGTAAAGCTAAAAATACCATTAAACAGCAATACAGTTAGAATAAACATCAGAACAGATGAAGAAATAAATGACAATTAAATATGCAATGCAACACATAAACCGGTACCTCCAGTACCCCGTTGCGGCCGTGCAGCCCGCTCTATTTATTTAACGTCGACGGCGCTCACTGGGGGTGTGCAGACTCCGGGAGCGGCCCCTTACGGCTCAAAATCTAGCATCGGGGCCACCCCATTTTCATTGGTCTATGGTGTCGAAGCGCTAATGCTGGTCGAGGTAGTAGAACTAAGTTTCAGGTTCCAATATGTGACCGAAAAGTCAAATGGTGAGGCCATGAACACGAGCCTGGAACTGTTGGATGAAAGGCGTGAGGCCGCCCTCGTACGGATGCCCGCCCAGAAGCAACGTATCGTAAGGTATTATAATCACAGAGTCAACCTCCGACACTTCAATGTCTGGGACTTGGTGTTAAGAAAGGTGACACTGAACACCCGAAACCCAAATGAACGGAAGCTGGGACCGAACGGAAGCTGTTAGGCCTGAAAGCACGCGTTGCACTCTTTTTACCTTGAACCGATTTTGTCCCAAATGGGTTTTCCGACAAGATTTTTAACGAGGCAACAGTGGATCGTGATAACTTAGAATCAAAGATCGGTCATGAACCGGAGTCTATGGTCAAGTCAACGGTATCTGACCCTCTCAGTGATCGACCTCGAATACTGGGGGCCATCACCCTCGGATGATAATTTTTAGCAAGGAAGGAAACTTTGTGCTTAAACAGTCTAGGCTCGGTGGGTAGGATTTACTGTAAGGGCCAAACAGTCAAATGAACCGTGCCCACATAGACCGCCTAAGCCATAATATGAAGGTTGTACACACTTACAGTCTTGTATATTGCACACATGAATAAAAGAAAGTTTCTACCTTGCAGATACATATTTTGTCTCTTAAGACTATTATATCTTGTTCCTTAAGGATATCGTGCCCAAGGGCCGCCTCTATCCTGATCCAATCAATCACCCCCACTCGAGGACTGTCATCCAAAATAAACTCGGTGACTTGGGTTATCAAAGCCTAGAGGCAAAAAGCCTATTAGGCAGTGCCCGAACTGGAAAGGCTACGACCACCCCCACTCAGGTACTGTCGTCCAAGGCAAGTTTGGATATCTCTGGTATCGAAGCCCGAAGGTACAAAGCCTATTAGGCAATACCTGAACATAAAAGGCTACAATCACCTTAAAAACGACTCGGAGACGTCCGAATCTCGTAGTCAAAACATAAGGCCTACAAAATTTCCAAACCGGTTTAAAAAAAAAGGATACCCTCGGCAAAACTATAATTCAAAAACACCTAAACAAGCACTTCGGGGAAAGCTTCCGGTCATACCGAAACCCCACGAGTTTCAAACAAAATTTACATTGAGAACGAGTCTTGTCTTGTTTGAACCTCCGAACAAGACCTCAATACTACGTTTTATTCCGTGCTAAGGCATTTGAAATCTTTGCAATCATAAAGAGGAAGCCAGAAGAAACGAACTCGAAAATTGCCAAAGGGAAAAAAATCCTTATATACATTCCTATAAAAGTCTTTACAAAGGCCAACGATAACGACCTCAACAAAATGAACAAAATACAAAAACAAAGAAAAATCCCTAAAGCGCCTAATCCTGATGTTCACCAGAATCCGCCCCGTTACCGGGGCCGTCAGGGTCTTCTCCATCCTTAGGGTCATCGGAGCCCTCAGATCCCTCCTCATCCTCGGGGTCAGCTAGTTTCTTGGCCTCGGCCTTTAGCTTTTTTGCATCTTCGATCTAGTCTGACACGTCGAAACCCCGTGCATGGATCTCCTCGAGAGTCTCCCTTCGTGACAGGCACTTCACGTACTCAACGATAACTTTCAGGCGGTCCTGGGCTGCCTCAGCATCGGCCCTAGTACTGGGCCACCATCTCTTCGGCATCTGCCCTGGTTATTTTCGGCACAGACTTGCAAGGTTTGATCGTTAGTCTCCAAGGCTAACACATCATCGCTAACTTCAAAGACCTTTACCTATTCCGCCAAGTTGGCATGCTCCTTCTGAGCCGCATTCAACTCGGCCCAAAGATCCTTGACGGCCCCTTCGTGTTGCTCGCTGAGAAGCTTGTACATATCTCTTTTCTCACCAAGCTCCTGTTATACCCCTTTTTAACATGGGTCAAATTAGAGTATAACATATTGGTAAATCTGAAGGTTTAATTAAGTAAAGAGAGTCGCCACCTAATTATTTTAACGGTGAATTAGGACACCAATTTTAACTAAGTAATGCTTAAAGTTACCTCTATTTTTTACGGTCTGCTTAACCTTGGAAATTCTAGGTAAGGGTTCTAATTAATCCTATAGGGAAGGTTATGAAGGCACCCTATATGATCCGTTAATTACGGTTAACCGGTCAAACTTAGGTTAATAGACTAAGTCTAAATAAATGTTGTGTTTAAAGTATTCTATAAGTCTAAGTACATGACAAAAAAATGCATCAACTTAACGTAAAAGATTTAATAACGTTGGTGTCCATTTCAAAGTTTAAAACTAATTCCTAAGTTCAAAAGCATGCCCAAATTCAAAACTAACGATACAACCAAAGAAAAAGTTAGTAATCTAACCATATTTAGTCATAAAATAGTGATATCTAGATGGCGTCTTATATGTAATAAAGAGGTACTATTTTTTAATTAGAGGTGATGGTCCTAATTGATCAAATAAAGCTTAGTTATAGCAATTTCAAATTCTAAACAGTTGGTACAATACCAACTAAAAATGAAAACTTTAACACATTAAACTGTAAGCACAATAAAAGTGAGATAAACAAGTCCAATTGTCTTCTGCTATCTTCCACGAAAGGAAAAAATCTTTCAAGGTTCCGTGTTTAAAGATAAGAGCGAGAATGATGTATGGACTTTGTGTGACAGCGTCATTGAGTCTAGCTTTGAGACTCTTTAGCTCCATTGTACATGTTAATTAAGTAAAAACAAATGAATTAAAAAAGGAGAATATGACCCTTGACAGTACAAGAATGAAGTAGAAAAGCACAAGCATTTAATTCAACCATAAACTCAAGCATTTCAGGCAAAACAAAGTAATAAACCCCCTTTTTAATAAGATCCTAGAGACATGTCTTTCAAATGATAGCAAAAATAATAGACATAGAGATTAGTACTTCGCTGGATAGCAGCATATTTCAAACTCAAGCACATATTGTCGAAAGCACTATCTTTAGAATAATATGCACATATATGTATATATGAAAAAATAGAAAGCCTACACTCGTAACATCTAATATGGCATTATAAGAAATCGCACACAAATTTCTCTATATTATATCTAGGCAGAATAGCCTAGGAGACATTTGTACTTGTTCCGGTTTGTCATCCCGGTCCCTACACTCCATAAAGTTTCATCCAGGCACTTCAACTTAATCAAAACAAGACTTTTAAACACCTCTGGAATCGTGTGATGCTCACTTGCTTGACGTGGATGACAAATCAGCATCCACATCAGATTCTACGCCAAAATAATATTATTTAACAAAATTTTAATTTCATAAACAAAAAATTAAATAAAAAACGCAAAAATTAAATAAAACTAAAGAAAACCCCTCCTTCCTTCTTCAAACCCCACTCAACCTTCTTAAAAGAATAACCCACCTATCATGGCTCCTCCACCATGAATACCACTACTTCCTTCACTCCTCTTTTAAAGAAAGTTATCTATCCATAAAAATACATGAGTAGAGAATTAAGTCTTTTGAATTTTGACTTATTCCTCTACCCCAATTTGGAAGGGCTGTGAAAAAATTTGAAAGCTAAAATCACCAGAAAAAATGGAGGAGTCATAGAGAAGGGGAATATGACATGATGGAAGAAGAAATACACACCAAGGAGAAAATCTAATAAAAGAAGGGATGAAGAAAAAAGGGGAAGGGAGGGGATCTAAAGAAGAAGATGAGGAGAAGAGGGAGGGGGGGGTCAGAACGAAGCGGGGGCTGAAGAAGAATAAGAGGGGGGAGGGGGGGGCGCAGAATGAAGGGGAGGGATGCGAAGAAGAAGATGGAGGGAGGGGGGGGGGTAGAGGGGTGCAGACGAAGGGGAGGCGCTGCTAGTGTATTTTTATTTATTTATTTATTAATTTTTATTTTTTTAATAAAAAAGAATCATCAGCTCACGCACCTAATGTGCGTGTAAATCACTCATTTGTCCACTTCAGCCATATTAATGCCACATAAGCTCGGTCAACGGTCAGAAGGGTTTAACAATCTTGTTTTGATTAAGTTGAAGTGTCTGAATGAAACTTTATGAAGTGTAGGGACCGGGATGACAAACCGGAATAAGTACAAGTGTCTCCCAGGCTATTCTGCCTATTTAAAAATCTGCACTATTTGCAAATATTAAAACCTACATATCTCCTTCGTTATAAGGTCAAATTGAGTGATTCAAAAGCCTAAATTGACTAGAATTTCACAAGGAATCCATTGGAAGCATAAAAAATGAGTTTTGGAATCGTTTGGAACGATAAACGAGACAGAATAGCTGGTAGAAAAATATGCAAAACTAGGATTTTGTTCATTCGGTCATATTTTGAATTGGGGAGCTCGGATTTGGGCGATTTTGGAGGCGATTTTCACCATATGCATTGGGGTAAGTGTTCTCTACTCGATTTTGAGTATAATTTATGAATCCATCTTCGTTTTTGGGATTTGATTGATGATTTCAAAGTGAAATTGAGGGAGTTAGGGTTTGAGTTTTGGAGAGTTTTAAGTGAGGATTTGAGGGACCAAACGGAGTCCGATTTTGACAAATTTTATATGGTTAGACTCGGGAGAGCACGAGGATTATTATTCTGCCATTTTTGACTAATTCTGAGATGTGGGCCCGGGGGCCGAGTTTTGGCCGATTTCGGATTTTTGGCATGTTTATGTAGTTTTTATTGTGTAATTCGATTCTTTCGACTATGTTGATAGTAGTATTCTGATTATGGTTAGATTTGAAGATTTTGGAGACCGAGTCGAGGGACGAGGACATCCCGGAGTAGGATTTTACGCTGTTGAGGTAAGTAACAGTTTTAACTCTGGCTTTGAGGGTATAAACCCGGAGAAATTGATATCATGTGATTGTTTGGTGGTGATACCCACGCTACGTGACGGGCGTGTGGGTGTGCAACGTGAGGGATTGGGACTTGGTCCGTCCCGTGAGGCTGTGAGGCCTAATGGCTATTATCTGTGGTTATATGTTTACTTGTTGTTGAATTGTTTGCCTTCATGTTAGAGATCATGTTTAGGCTTTATTCATGCTCACTATATTTGTACTCGGTCATAGAAATTATTGTACATGTTTATCTCAGTCTCTATTATTTGCTAATATGCTGTGATACTTGATGTGGGATGTGTTCCCTTATTTGTTGATGATGGTAACGCTAGTGAGGTACATGACTGAGTGAGGCCGAGGGCCTGGTTGTGAGGATATTAATACCATAGCGCGTGAGTTGTCCGTGTAGCACGTGAGTTGACCGTGCGGGTCCAGGTATTGATACCATAGCGCGTGAGTTGTCCACGTAGCACGTGAGTTGACCGTGCGGATCTAGGTATTGATATGGTAGCACGTGAGTTGTCTGTGCTTAGCGCTTGGGCTTTGGGAGCCCCTCCGGAGTCTGTACACACCCCCAGTGAGCGCAGAGTATTGAGTGTATTGAGTGTTGAGTGTTGAGTGTTGAGTGCGAGTGCTGAGTGATGGAGTGACATTGTTGTGAGGTTGCATTTACTTTTGCTGTTGCTGCATTTATCTGTTAAATTTCTTTGTGGCATTTACTGAGTTATGGAATTTACCTGTTTATTTCTGTTATTTTTAGAATTGTGAAAAATAAATAATTGGACTATTTTGCTCAGCTCGTCACTACTACTCAATTCCTTAGTTATTTTTGTTACTACTGAGGTGGTTGTACTCGTACTACACCCTGCACTTTATGTGCAGATCCAGGTGAGTTAGAGCGCGGCGATCGTTGAGTTCAGACCGGCTATCTGTAGAGATTGCAAGGCAGTTGCCAGTGTTCGCAGGACCTTGTTACTCCTTTCATCATTTCTTCTTTGGACAGTTAGACAGTTTATATATCTCAGTTCATAGTTTTAGACGCTCATGACTTAGTGACACCCCGATGTTTGGGACTCATTTTCGTATTTAATATTATTTATATTTAGAGTTTGGTTTAGTTTATCAGGAATTAAATTATTGGAAATATTTTATTNGCAATGATTTCCCCTATTGATGGAATCCCTTCTGTTTATGCTCATACAAATTTACCAACACATCTCTATCAATCATGAACGCTAATCTTACCGTAAATCTCTCCCGAGTAATCACAGTAATTTACTATTGCACTCTCCCGAGATACACTAGCTTACTTTATTTAGCACGATTCACTTTAGATTACACCCAAGGCTTCGTTATCCCTAATCCCGCCTTTAAACCCGCAATTATAGATTCCTCTAATAATCTAGGAGTGGTGTTGTTCAACAATACCTTAAATATGCACTCTTTTCCAAGTTATGCACACTAAATAGGCACAGCTAATTGAGGATCCTGTCAATTAACTACAACAGACACGAAGTTGAACAAATAGAGATTAAACTAGCAATTTGTATTCACATAAACAAGAAGTTCATCACCCAATAGGTTCCACCAAAACCTTAGACAAGGAATTTAGCTACTCATAGCTATGGAAAAATAAACTAAGATTGAATTCATCATAAAAATCAAAAGAAAGGAAGAAAGATGGTTGGAGTATTCTCTCATAATGGTTTTCCTTGCTAAGAAACCTTAAAAATCAATACATGCCTCTCTTGGGCGAAGTCTAATGTTTTAAATAGGGTTTAGGTCTAAAAATCCCGTGTTTTACACTTTGGTCCCTGAAGTTTTCGGCTTCCGCCGCGGTCGCGGTCAGACCGCGGCCAAAAGCCTTCTCTGATTCTGAAATCATCCGCAGCTGTCTTCCACCGCGGTGGAACCGCGGTCGCGGTGGAACCGCGGTCAAACCTGTGCTCTGAATATTCGGCCTGTTTTGCATGGTTCACTTGGGAAATTTTACAGTTGGCCTCTTTTTTCATCAATTTTGACTCCAAAACTGCTCCTTAGCCTTCCTTATACATATATCACCTGCAAATCATGAAAAGCACTAATAAGAGCATTTTGTTATCACTTTTAGCATTAAAACTACACAAGAAGGTGATTATTTAAGGCGTGATTATAGTCAAATTCACCTATTATCATGTATAACTGTGTATAATCTATGTACACCGGCTAAAAAAAGTAAACAATAAATTTGGCCGGCTATTTGTGTAATAATCCCAGAATCACAAAATATTTACCATATACAAATAAAGTTGCTCTATTTCCCCCTAGCCTTGGTAGTTGTTTGGATCAGTGTTGACATCTCTGCACATTCCCTGCATATAATAACACAAAATAACTAATTAGCCATAAATGGCATACATGATTTTGAGTCATTGAAACATTTTTCTTTTAGACATATTCTTATTGGACCTTACCATTTTGATGTTGGAGCTGTCCTTCAACAGCCAAAATGTTAAATGTATATTTTTAGCTTGAAAGGTTCTATGATGTGCTTGAGTATATCAGAATCATAACCTTGCCTTTATATAAAGAGTGAATAGATATAATCTTTCACATAGGGACAAGAAAAGATAAAAGGAATCAAGTTGCATCTGCACATTTGAATAATATAGTCAGAGGATCTTTTTGTTCCTTATGATTAAACCCTTCCTATTATGATAAATAAACTAAAACAACTAAGTGTTATACTTTGACTTTATTAGTTGACATAAGCATGTGCAGATGACTTAATGCCTAATATTTTGAAAAACTTAGATTCATGAAGGGGAGTACTTGGAGCAACGGTAAAGTTGTTCTATGTGACTTATAGGTCACGGTTCGAGCCGTGGAATTAGCCGCCGATGCTTGCATTAGCCATTAGGGTAGGCTTCCTACATCACACCCTCTTGGGGTGCGCCTTTCTCCGAACCCTGCATAAACGTGTGATGCTTCATGCACTGGGCTGCCCTTTAGACTGCTGAAAATGAGATTCAATTATTTGGTCTCCAGTTTCTGTATGTCAAGAACCACTCAAAACAAACACCTTAATCACAATGAGTAATACTCATAATTAGTGAAAACAAGGGAGTACATTCCAATTACTTACAACAACAAAATTTCTTCTTCATCTGCAACATGGAGTTAATTAAGCAGATGGTTGTAATATTTTAGCTCCAAAACAGTGTTGTTTTATGGACATCTCCATTTTATTATTCTCATTTGGTCAAATGGTATCTTAACCTGAGCAAAGAGACAGTAAGTATCGGACTAGTATTTGGTCCAATTTGATCCAAATTTGTTATTTCTGCCGCTTTCTTGAGATCAAAATAAACTTGTTAAAACCTTAAGCAAGCTTTTCTCCAACTTTTCTCCAAATTGTTAATCCCTTATTATAATGGCAAAATACCTTAACCCCCCCCCCCCCCACCCCCAAACTTGACACGTATTATTAGTTACAGCCTTAAACTATTTGTGGTCTTAATTATCCCCTCAATTTGGCCTTTTGAGAGCCATTACCCCCTGGACGCTGATGTGGCAAAGAGTGTGGGTACACTCGCCTGCCACGTGAATTTTTCCTGTATATGTGGCATTTTTTTGAAAAATAAAATATATTTTTACCTTTTTAAGTATGTTACTTCTTTAGATAATTTTTTTTCGAATACAATTTATGATAAAACTTGGATAAAACTAAATTATTTAGGCTAAATTATTTTATTTGGCAAAAAATAATAAAGTTTTAGTTAATCTTTTTTTTTTGAGTTTGACCTGAAAATAAAAATTTATACAATTGAAATAAATAGTCAAGACATCTAAAAAATTATTAAAAATACATAGTTTGAAATTAATTATTTTGAAAATAATTTTTTATATAGCTCTAAATTATGGTGTTCTAAAAATATATTTTTTATAGATTTTACTTGAAAGAGTAAAAATACGCAGTTGAAATAAATAGTCATTGCAGCAAAAGAAGAAATAAAAAGAGTACACTCTTTTTATAGTTGAAGAAATAAAAATACACAGTTGAAGAAATTGTATACTCTTTTTATATCTTCTTTTGATGCAATGACTATTTATTTCAACTGAGTATTTTTATTTTTTCAGGTAAAATCTATAAAAAATATATTTTTAGAGCACCATAATTTTGAGCTATAGAAAAAGTTATAGCCAAAATAATTATTTCAAACTATGTATTTTTTATAAATTTTTAGATGCCTTGACTATTTATTTCAATTGTATATATCTTTATTTTCAGGTCAACTTCAAAAAAAGATTAACTAAAACTTTATCATTTTTAGCCAAATAAAAATATTTAGCCTAAATAATATAGTTCTATCCAAGTTTTATTATAAATTATATTCGAAAAAAATTATCTAAATAAGTAACATACCTAAAAAGGTAAAAATACATTTTATTTTTCAAAAAAATGTAACATATACAAGAAAAATTCACATGGCAGGCGAGTGCCCCACACTCATTGCCACATCAGCGTCCAGGGGGTAATGACTCTCAAAAGGCCAAATTGAGGGGGTAATTAAGACTGCGAATAGTTGAAGACTGTAACTAATAATTCGTGTCAAGTTTATGAGATTTTAAGGTATTTTGTCCGATAAAAAAGAGTCTATTAATCTTCAACACCACAAGTCAGATAAAGTTACTCTGCAGTAGAGGGTAAATATCACATCGCATTGGTACTCCAAAAAAGAGGAGGGAAAAGAAGGGTGATCGTTTTGGTCCTTCCCATTTATAGGGATTCGAGACGGCCAAATGTAAATTTACAAGAGTGAATTTTTACCTCGAATGAAGTTAGTTGTGAAGAAAAATCAAAGAATTTTGGTGAGATGCAAGTGGAAATATTGGATTTAACATTTAGGCGCATATATATACTGATAGTGAAATCTTTTTACATCATCAATATAATTTAAATTATATAGCAAATTACGTACTATTTATTATAGGTTTTGAATTAATATTTACTAAAAAAAATTATCTGCAATTACTTTATAAATAATTTGGTCGTATAAATGTTTCTTACACCATCACTGCATATTATTTTAAGCTCGAATATAATTCTAAAGTATTTTTGGGAGTTATTTGTTTTTCCTCCATTCCATTTTCTCTATAGCCTTCGAACACTTTGATTTGCTTTTAGTCTTTTGGTTACTCATCTTGAAATTCTTGGTCAACCTAAACTAGTTCTAAGAGATTATGAGCCGCTACCTTTAGGCATGGACTACCTTTTCGTGTATTTCGATATAGGAGTAGTATATGTTTACTCAAATGGAAATCAAATATTTTTTCAAAAGGAAATGACAATAAAGAAAAAGACACTTGATCGAAAAGCCTTAATTTGCGTTGTTGTGATTGGATTCCCTAAGCCCTATATAAAGGGGTCATTTGTCAATGTTTTTAATCAACGCCATAACTAACTCTAAACAAGTCATTTTATACTTTGAGCAAATAAAAAAAAAGTATAATGGCGTTTAGAGTGAAAGTTTCTGTTTGCATCATTCTCTTCTTGTCCTTCTCATCATTCTTCTTCTCTTTGGGTACTGCCCAAGGAGGTTTCAACTATAGAGAAGCTCTTGAAAAGTCCATTTTGTTCTTTGAAGGACAAAGATCAGGGAAACTTCCCCCTAACCAGCGTGTCTCTTGGAGGGGTAATTCGGGACTTTCAGATGGTTCACTTGCTAAGGTAAGTTCACATTTTTTCATAGTATATATTTTGAGTTTATTCTTCTTTATCACTCTTTTCCCCCCCTTAAATTTACGTGAGTAATAGTGTTTTATGCCAATTTGAGACTGTATTCTTTTGGTATCCATGGATTCGCAAGACCTCATAATCTTTTATTTAGTCTCGTTTACATTGTTCATTTAAAGTTTAACAAGCAACTAAGAACTGTACTGCACATAAATCCCTTATGTTGCTAACACTGGCGAATCTAGGAATTTCTTCAAAATTGTTCAAATTTAAAAGAAGTGAAAAAATGCTGACAAAGGGTGTTCAATATGTGTTATATACTTTTAAAATGTAATATATTACCTATGTATACAGTGTAATTTTTTGAAAAGGGTGATCAATTGACCACTCATATGACCATGTGGCTTCGCCACTAATTGCTAGGTTATTGGTTTTAATTAGGATTTAGGTGTTAAAATATCAGTCATATGGATGCTATGATTACTGATTTATAACTTCTTTCCATTTTGCTATTCTTTAATTAACGTATATTATTTGATAGTCAGTAGAATGTTATTCATTAACCGTACACAAAATGAGCTCTGCTATTATAAAATTATTATTATTTAATTATTTGAAATGTGCGTGTATGAAAATATCATTGCTTTCTTTCATGCCTGATATAAGTTCATAACAAACCATGATTATTCTCTTATAGAAGTATTTATCATCATTATGTCCCTGAGTGATGTTTCTAATTTTATTTTAAGTGAAGGATTGAGAAACATTGTGTCTAAAATAAATGATACAATTTTGGCAGGTGGACTTAACTGGAGGCTATTATGATGCTGGAGACAATGTCAAGTTCAATTTCCCAATGGCGTACACTACCACAATGCTCTCTTGGAACACACTTGAGTATGGCAAGAGAATGGGGCCCCAATTGCAAAATGCACGGGCCGCTATACGTTGGGCCACTGATTACTTCCTCAAATGTGCAAATGCTGCGCCCAACAAGCTCTTCGTTGGCGTTGGCGATCCAAATGCTGATCACAAGTGTTGGGAAAGGCCTGAAGATATGGATACTGTCCGGAGCATCTATTATGTCTCTCCGGGCAGTCCTGGCTCTGACGTGGCCGGAGAAATGGCAGCTGCTTTAGCTGCTGCCTCATTGGTTTTCCGGACAGTTGATCGGGTGTACGCGAAAAAGCTACTGGGAAATGCAGTGAAAGTATTTAGATTTGCAGTTCAATACAGAGGCTCCTACAGTGATTCACTAGGCTCTGCAGCTTGCCCATTCTACTGCTCATACTCTGGTTATAAGGTATGTATAGTCCACTTCCCTTATTATTGGGCCAAGTTATGTGGCTTAAAGTATTTCAAATACAAAACTTGGGTCTATAGATAAATGGTTTTCTGGCCCAACAGCCAGAGGCGTATGTAGTGTGTTAGTAATGGGTTCAATTGAACGCATAACTTTTGATGCCGCTGTAAAAAAGTTATATGTGAAAATTTATCAAAATTGCAAAAATAGCATATATGAACCAATAACTTTAAAAATATAATGGGTTCTATGCTAAAAAACTTAAATGCTGAACCCTTAAAATATAAATCGTGGATCCGCCTCTACCAACAACCTTGATGAGTAGGATTTGAATACTTGGTTCAAAAAGAGGGATTTTATACAAAATAGCTGCCTACCCATCCAAAACAATAGATGGCAAATGTATAATATATGTATATATGTGTGTAGTCGTGCATAATTAGTGGATAATATGTGTATACCTGCTAGGGGATGCAAATGTTTTTGGCCGATTGGCCAAATATATAACTTGCCCAAAAGATGGTTGTTCGATCAATTAAATTGGGTTAATTGACTTTGTAGGATGAGCTATATTGGGGAGCTGCATGGCTATTGAGAGCAACAAATGATATTTCATATTTAAATTTCATAAACACCTTG
Organism: Nicotiana attenuata; assembly: GCF_001879085.1. NCBI lineage: Eukaryota > Viridiplantae > Streptophyta > Magnoliopsida > Solanales > Solanaceae > Nicotiana > Nicotiana attenuata. Next base: position 69,952 of record NW_017671745.1, read on the forward strand.
GGAGCCAATGATGTACCAGACTTATTTAGCTGGGACAACAAGTATGCTGGTGCTCATGTTCTTATGGCAAGGGTACGTATTTGATCCAGATTATTTACATTAATTACCTCTATGTTTTATATTTAAAAAAAAAGTGGTTATTTGGTTTGTTATTTAAGACTTCATAATCAATATACATAGCCTGAAATGGTTCTAAATGTTGTAGAGAAGCGTTGTTGGAAATGACAAAAGATTTGATTCATTCAGACAACAGGCTGAAAACTTTGTTTGCAAAATATTACCCAACTCACCTTATACAAGCACCCAATATACAAAAGGTGAGGCGGGACTATTTTTTTTTCTCTTTTCTTTGTTATTATTTTGGGGGCTATATGAGTAGTATTTATTTATTTATTTATTTACTTATCTATCACAGGGGGCCTAATTTACAAGCTACCTGAAGAAAATCTTCAATATGTGACATCCATCACATCTTTGCTCACCACTTATGCCAAATATATGGCAAGTAAAAAGCACACTTTCAACTGTGGAAGCCTCTTGGTCACAGAAAAGACCATTAGAATACTTGCAAAAAGACAGGTAAACTTGTCTCATTTAATAAACTGAACTAGTAAATTATTTAATTTGAGTTTGATTAAGTCTTATCGACCAATGTAAAATTTTTATACACTGACTGGAATTTGACCGATTACAACAAGTTATATACCATCTATTTTTTTTCAATTTGTTGAGGTTGCTAATTTGTTGTGTTTTCTTTAATTATAGGTGGACTATATATTGGGTAACAATCCAATGAAAATGTCATACATGGTAGGCTATGGAACAAATTACCCTCGAAGAGTTCACCACAGAGGATCATCTTTACCTTCAATGGCAATGCATCCACAGTCATTTGGTTGTGATGGTGGATTTCAACCATACTATTATACAGCAAATGCCAACCCAAACATATTGGTTGGAGCAATTGTTGGAGGTCCTAATCAAAATGATTTCTTCCCAGATGAACGTACAGATTATAGTCATTCAGAGCCTGCTACTTATATTAATGCTGCCGTTGTTGGACCTCTAGCATACTTTGATAGTTCCAAACATTAGGGAAAATTAAAAGAGGTATAAGGGGTTGTTTTACTTTTAAAATTTGTAAATATATCCCTAGATTGTTGTCCAAAAACATATGGGCATGTGCCACCAAAAGTTGGTGGCTACATAGGGATACTTTTAATATACCCTTCTCATGTACCCTGTTTTAGATGTTTCGAACTTCTTTTGTTTTTAGTTGGGTTGTTTTCTTATGAAAAGAAAAGATTACTAGACCTGATGAGGGTGAAGTACACAAATAGCAGTTAAAGTGGATGGTTTAAAATTTTTGTCCCTACTTGTCCTATGAGTATAATTTCAAGTTTAACAAGTGTTATCCCTCGCTTGCCCAGTGAATAACATTTTAAACTTTTGACCTTAAAGTTTTGCATGTGGCAAGTGGGGTCAAAATTCAAAGAGCATCCTGTAGACAATAAGATTTGCGTCAAGAAAATAATCAAGACTTAAAAATGTTGCAATAATTGTAGTATTTTTCTCCAAATAATTTGAGTGTAACAGTCTCTATGAATATTATTATTTTTCTTTTCTAAGGTAATTTTAAGGGCTCTTGAGCTAGATGAATTTTTGCTTGTTTTCACGAACGATGATGTTGAATGCAACTAGCACGATATTTTCTTTAAACTCATGCTCCTTGAAGCTTGATTTGTTCTTCGTTCTTGATTTCGAACTTAATTTCTTGAACTTAAACTTGAATTCTTGAATCTTGTTGAGAAATTTACGGCGTTTGATCCACGAGCTCACTCTTGCTAAAAGTTGTGATAAGGCTAAACTCTTTTTCTTTGATTTGATTGGTTGACTTGAATCACTGTCCAATCAAATTGAAGTAGTGACAAGGTCATATTTGATTGGCCATAACATATTACTGTACATGTGACGTTATTTTATTGGCCTTTTAATTTGGCTTGGCATGCCCTGTCATTTTGACATGTGACATGACCATATTGACTCTTGCGTTTGACTTGCTGGGTTATATCATTTGACACACGATACCAAACTGGGCCTCTAGAAACATGACATCTTGGGTTCAATGAAGTAGGTTATCACTTGTAGCCCAATTAAATATGTTAGTCCAATGAATTTGCACGTATTGATTTAAGAACAATTAACTAGATTAGCAGCCCATATTAATATTAAACTAAAAATAGCCCCATTCTCTTTTAACTATAACCCGATTTTAACATTTAGTCTCATATTTACTTTTTGTAGCCAACTACGCCCTAATCTTCTCATATCTTATTCTTACACCTAATATTTTTATTTCTACCCTAATACGCAGCCGCCGCCCATCTCCTTCCAACAGCCGCAAGATTCTTTTGCCAGAAACTACACCGAATTCAGGGTTTACGAAGATTCATAGCCATTGCTAAGAGGACGAAGAAGCTTAATGGAGGAAGTATAAGAAACTACGAAGAGCCTTTTAGTTCTGCCAGTATAATGGGGTCTTTGCGCAATTGAGAGACAAGAGTTTGGGGTATGTGGGTGGTTGATGATCTGATCTATCTTCTCCTCTCTCTTTTTTTTTCCGAGATTTTCCTCTTCTTCTTTTTTCCTAAATCTGCTGTTGACGAGAATCTATAAAATATTAGTGTATAATCACTAGTTACTCCATCTTTAATAAGTTTATTCTCAGTATATAATAATACTATACAGTTATTACATATTAATTGTACACAGATTATACAGCGTATCGATAGACTTTTAAGATGTATAATCACTGGATATTGAATGTATAATATTTATACATTGATTACACATTGTTTATACACAAATTTTTGTTTTTGAATAACAAAATTTAGTAGAAATGAAAAAGATATTTCCACAGCCCGTTGGTTATTTTCTTTTTCATTTGAATATTTGGTTTTGTTGTGCAATTTACTTGTTGTAGTGTGATAATAGGCATAAGTTTCATAGTAATTAGTAAACTGAAAGAATATTAATTTATGAGTTTGTAGCGGGTTGCGAATTATGTTAGTTGAGTTGTGAATTTTTTTAACATAAATCATGATTGGTTTTAAATTCATTTTGATAGATTGTTCAAATTGCTGGTTTTCTATGGAAAAGTCGAAGAAGCGTGTTTTTCGCCCATTTTTTTGGGGTTTCCATGCTGGCCCAGCTAATAGCCCGTTTGGCCAAGCTGCAAAAATTAGCTTATTTTGAGAAGTGCTTTTTTTCAAAAGTGATTTTTTCAAAAGTACTTTTGGTGAGAAGCAGTTTGTGTTTGGCTAATTAGTTTGAAAAGCACTTCTGAACAACAATTAGTGTTTGACTAAACTTTAAAAAACTGCTTCTAAGTGTATTTTTTTCAAAAGTGCTTCTCAAAAAAGTGCTCTTGGAGAGAAATTACTTTTTTCTGCTTCTCCAAAACTGCTTCTGCTTCTCCTCAAAAACACTTTTTTTTCCTTCCAAAAGCTTGGCCAAACACCTCAATTTTTGGCCAAAAGTGCTTTTGGCCAAAAAAAAGAAGAGAATTCACATGGGTAAATATTAAAGAACTAGAAAGTTCTTTACGAATTCTCTTATGTTGTTTGTTCTTATTAATTACTAGACCAATTAAAATTGTGATTGAATCCCATGAATTCTGGAAATATTAAAAATGAATATGAGCCCATTCACCTGCCATGTATACTACATAAGATGCATCTATGAGATGATTACATGTGCGATTATTAATAACTCGCAACATGGTGTTTTGCGAGGTAACTTGCTCAATAATTTAATTTCGAGCATAATTTCCAGATTTTCTATTCAAGAAGTTCATCTTGATAAGTTGGTTTACATCACAGTTGGTTTATCAAAATAATTTTTTAAGTGTCTCTACTTAATAGCTAAACAATTGCTTATGAGAACAAAGTTATCTATATCAGTTTGATATACGTTATATACCAAATTATATTATTTTCTCCCCTCACAAGTGGTTCAGGGTAGGAATCAAATAATTTCATCTTATTATTATTGATGTGCGATGTATATTTTGATTAACACCATAATGCACAAAGATGAGTTCTCAAAGTTCAGGAAACAAGTTAGTTTTTCTAACATGAGGGGTAGACAAGATACAACAGTTGAGAAAAAGCTACGTGGAATGAATTATCATTTGTACATCTAGATTCTCGAATAAAATAATATGAACTTGAAGTTCATAAAAGGATAATTCATGTGCAATTTATTGCAAAGCATGCCATACGCATTTGCTAACCCAAAGAAAGTAACTATATTCTCACTGCAAATGCTCTTATTAGAATAAGTCCTAGAAGGACATAGTCTATGGTACGATTAAAGCGTATAGACAAATCGGTTTCAAATAAAATCCTTGATAAATAAGATGAGCAAATGATCGAAATGATCATAATAAATGAGGCAAGTGATCTAGAAGATCACATGACATAACACTTCATAAAATCTCATGAGAGATTCAGGTACCTAAATATATGAATGAAGAGATCTCTATGTTATGTCTTTATGAAAAATAAGGAGGTTGGAACCGATATAAAATATTTGTCGACGACATCTATAATAGCGCTAAATATATATGAGGATCTCAAGTCTGGGAAACAATTCAAGTAGAATTTGGTTTCATATGAAAGACATGTAGTTTTGAACATATAGTTCAAACACTTAAAAGTATAAAGTCAATGGTATGTGCAATCAGTTTTCAATATTTTATATGTCTAGCATGACATGAAAACTTGATATGCATCTAAAGTCTACTATATGACTTATACGACTTAACTTATATGACGATCCATGAAGGATTTAATTTGCTTGAAGCATATAGAATTCTTGATCTTGAAGTACCACATCCTCAGTGCAATCTGTGAATATATGTATCTTGCTATAATTATATGTATGATAATATGATAGCAAGAGTTTTCACCTCTATGTGAAGATATTGAACTGACGATTCCAACAAGATCATATGAAGACAATTCATCTCTATCAAGAATGATGATTTCAAGGTGCAATATATTTATTCAAGTTAATATGCCTGATTTGTTCATCAAATCTCTATTAAAGATCTTTTGAAGATGGTGCACAAGATTGGAATGCAAATGCTTAAGGATGTAAATTGATGCTCTCATCAGGGGGAGTTAATACGCGTTGTACTCTTTTTCCCTTACAAGGTTTTGTCCCACTGGGTTTTTCTTGCAAGGTTTTTAACGAGGCAACCAAAAGGCGTATTGTAGATATGTGTACTCTTTTTCTTTCTCTAGAATTTTTTTTCCACTGGATTTTATTTTAGTTAAGGTTTTAACGAGGCACATTATATGTTGAATAGACATTCAAGGGGGAGTGTTATAAATAGAATTTTATTTATGGTGAATGTCTATATTTAAAGAGATTCTAGGGTTTACTACTTGGTGGCTAAGTCACCTTCTCCTTATAAATAGAGGGTTCTATTCTATTGTAATTCATCCCAAATCAATAAGAATTCTCTCTCTCTACTTTTCTCTGCAATACTCTTCTTCTTTTTTTATTGTTTTATAACAAGCCTATAATATTTATTGGGACTAATATGTCTTGAATTAACATAAAATTCAGATTATTTGAATCTAACAAAATTTAAATACCTACAGATGTTTCCTATTTTAAGACTTGTTGAGGTATAAATTTTAACGACTTGACTTTGAAGTATTCAATGAGACAACATATCCATTCTTTATTTTTCAACATAACTTCTTAAGTCCATATGACTATATTTGAATACATGGATCTACTGCAAAGTTCAAATGCTTATTTGACTTAGAATTCCACGTGCTTCACTTAAAAAATCCAAAACTTTGCTGTTGCAATACCAAGGTCTGTTTGGAAAGCCACCAGCTAATTGAAATTAGTGTAATTATTAGGATAGTAATTACATAACCTAGTAATTATACGGTTGTGTAATTATAACGACCTATTTGTTTTTCATAGTGTAATTACAATGTAATCACAAGTCTACTGTTTGGTTGCACAAATATAATTACACAGTTAGATTAAATTTTAAATGAAGTAATTATCAAAACATAAAAGTTAATATAATAAATATATGCCTATAAATTTTTATATGTATAAATAATATTATATTTGGTATTTAAGATGTATATTTTTTTAGTGAATATACATTAGTCAGTAATCATATATTTATAACTAATATCATAAAAATAATTTATATATATTTTCCAAATTAATAATATTTAGTTTAGATACTTCCAAAAACTAAAAACATACGTTTTGTAGGAACATCATGGAAAGAAACATACGTTTTGTAAGGAAAGAAACTAAAAAGCGACCTTGTAATTACATAGTGTAATTACCACCAATTCTCACCTCACCCTCGGGAATTGAAAAGTGTAATTACACCCCTCCAATTACACCCAATTCCATGCTGAGTAAATAATTACTTGACCAAAACAAACATGCCAAACTGTGTAATCATATCCAATTATACCCAAATCCAATTCCTAGGCGGCTTTACAAAGAAGCTCCAAATATCCTAGATGATGTAAAATACAGGCCCCTCGATGCTTTGATAGAAATCCAGTTCATATAGGATTTTCCTATTCTACCTAACATAGAACTCTTTAATGTGCACATAAGCTTGAATTAATCTTTGCGTTCCTAGGGGCATTTGCATCTATACCCGCTTTTTGGGTCACGTTTTAACTTGTGCCCGCTTTGCAAAAAAAATTGCAAGCGTATCCACTTTTTCGCGTAACTTCAGCATAAGGGGTTGCAGTAGCAAAGGCAATTACGTAAAACTTCAGCATTCTAGTAGACGGGCCTAAAGTAGCAAGTGTGTTGAACCAAGTATGCTGAAGTTTTTGTTTGTAATTGCTGAATTTAAGCATAGTAGCTGAAGTTTTGTTCTCTATTTGCTGAAGTTTTTGTTTGTGATTGCTGAACTTAAGCATAGTAGATGAAGTTTTGTTCTCTATTTGCTAAAGTTTTTGTTAGTAATTGCACTAAATAAGCTGAAGTTTTTTTTGTCCTGGATTCATTAGTTTTGTCATTAAGCTTTTTCAAAAACTTCAGCAGAAGATGCTCAAGTTATTTAGTTCATTTGTAAAAACTTCAGCACTAAAAGCTGAAATTTTTTTTGTCCTGGATTCATTAGTTTTGTCATAAAGCTTTTACAAAAATTTCAGCAGAAGATGCTGAAGTTATTTAGTTCATTTGTAAAAACTTCAGCACTATATAAGTTGAAGTTTTTGAAAAAGCTTTCTAACATACTAGATAAATAATCAGATTGCCAACAGTATCTAAATCATAAATTTTGAAAATAATAAACCTGAAAAGAACAGAATTATCATTGTCTACTAACTTACGTACGTGGAAATATTCACAAATTATTGTCTACTAACTTAAGTAATTATTTATAATTTGTTTTTAAATAATCTGATAAACATATTTATGGCAATCATCCCATGAACTGAAGTTTCATAGCAGCACCAACAACAGCAGAAGAAAGAAGAAGAAGAAGAAGAAGAAGAAGAAGAAGAAAACAAAGGAGGAGAAGGAGGAGGAGAAAGGGGGCTGAAATTGTTTAAAAAGTGGGTACAAGTTAAAACTTTTAAAAAAAAGAGTATAGGTTAAATGGGGGCGACCAAATAGGGCGCCCCGTGAAATTTTTACGCGTTCCTATGTGTCAAAAGCACCACCTGTAATTTCAATTGAACTAGGATACCCAATTTTTTTTTAATAAGACTTACTGCTCCCACATCAGCAAAGCCACTTAAGAGGCTACCTTGAGAACTCTATAAATAGCTGCATGATTTGCCTTGTTGAGCATCATTCCACAGTATTTGCTGGTCGCTTGAATTCATATTTGACAGATAAAACTTTTCTTTCTTCTCCCACTCTCTTTTATCATCCCTTTTCTTTGAGAAGGACAAGCTCCACGCATAAAAAAGGCGATCTTAGGGTGTGAAGAGATGAATACTTATCCCCACCCGAAAGTCAGAGGGGTAATCTTAAGGTATGAAGGGATGAATATTCATTCCCGTCCAAAAATCGGAGTGGTAACTTCAGGGTGTGAAGGAATGCACAGTCATCCCGCGCCGAAAATCGGAAGGGGTAATCTTGGGTGTGAAGGGATGAATATTCGTCCCCGCCCAAAAATCGGAGGGGTAAACTTGGGTGTAAAGGGATGGATATTCGTTCCCGCCCAAAAATTGAAGGCCATTTTATTTATTAAGATCTTTGTACCTATTCCAATATTCTTGGTGTGGACACTATGACTTCTTTTGTCCTTTACATCTCGAAGAAATGGTAAATTTTGAGACTACACCTCATATTCCTCTTAATTTGGATATCTCATAATTGAGACTCAAGATAGCGGATAACAAATCGAACTTTTGATTCACACCCCACAAGTGAGACACTCGCTTCACGTAGAAAATTGGACTTTGCAACAAAAGTCTACTTCCAATGTATTATCTAAGATGTGGTCTCTCCAAGAGCCGATCCATTGCCATGTAAATATTGCTAACACCCTTTCGAATTTAGGGCATTGCATAAGACAAGAAAAAATACACTGGAGAAATATGGTAACAATTGAGGGAGAGTATCATTATATTCTAGGGTATTAGGGATCGGCTGAAGACATACTTGGTAGAAGCCAACAAGCCTTGATTACAATGAAGCTTTACGATGTCGTCTATGCCTCACTTTTCACTTACGATCGAAATACGAATATTTTGCAAGCATTTTGTGAAACTTGGTGTCCCCAAGACGACACACTTCTTACATCAACTGGGGAGCTATCTATCTCCCTTTGGCATCTACATATTCTTGGTGGTTTACCTATTGCAGGCTCTCCGTACGAGGAAGTGTTACCTAAAACCAAAGTCTTCAGATGTTTAAACGAAAAATAGCTGAGATTTGTTCTTCGATCTCGCAGGTACTTATTTGTTTTCTTCCATCACCTTAAGAAGGAATGCCGTTAACCAAAAGGTCTCTTGGGAAAGTGGTTAAATATTTGGAGCAATAAAGCTTTAATATATAAACCTGCCACACTGCAGAAGGAAGAGAAATCTGTGCGCCTAAAGTCGACATATAATCCCAATGGAGGTATTCCTGAGACAACTAGATGGTCAAGTGATGAATAAATCATATTTTCCATACTCAGGGTAAGGTTTTTAAAGAAAGATGACACATATCTAGTCTTTTTCTTATCATGTTGTCTATGTGCTTTCATGTTTCCTATAAGACAGGAAACTTTGTTCGGCCCAAGACTTTTAAGATGGCGAGCATGACAGCAAGCAGACGGAAGATTAGCCTTGTGGTTTCTGTTTTGGCGAGTATTTATAATGGTTGAACAAGATTTCGTGCTCTTCACAATTGGATCGGGTCATAGTTTTTTTCTCCATTCATTAAGTTAACGGTTGGCTTTCCCATTATCTCAAAACCCATTGCGCTTGCCAAGGGTCCATTATCCCTTTGATGGTGGCATACTCAGGAGGGAACTGCGAGGTACTTTGAAAAGAATGACACAAGAAAATGCATCTATGATGAAGCAAATGGACACCAACAATGTTGACTAATTCTCTCCCTTATTATTATGTGAACAATGAAATTGCTCTAGAGTTGGAGTCAAATTACTTCATGAGCTTACATTTTAACTACCCCCTTTAAGGTGCGATGACTCCTTCATCATCTAGTCATATAGTCCACATTTGTTTGGACGTCAATTTATATTTTATCAAAATGTCCTTGATTTTTTAGAGAATGATATTCGTAGTGCCTCTTTAGATGAAGGGCTCAAAGTTTGGAGGATTTGCACATTGTAGCGATCTATGTCACGAGTGACTTTCCCCCTTATAAGAGCCTCTTCAAAGAAGCTTTTTTCCACAAATTATACGACTTGGTGGGAGAAAGCGCATGTGGAGTTTCATGAGGATTATCTACAAACATTAGTAGAAAATGCCGGGACAAACTTTATTACCCTTTACGAAAGATACCTCAATAGAATAACAAGGAAGACAAGCCCCTTACGTCAATATCTAATGTGGTTGCATCACGCAAAGTCAATGGATCTCCACATAAGGAAACTAAAAAAGGAAGACGCCTTCTCAGACTCACCAAACTAATGAAGGTCCCTTCCATTAGGTGTCATTGTCCATATTTCAACAAATGATCATCCCAAAATGAGAGTGATAGCAGTGATGGAGATCAAAACTTCAAGCAAGTGAAGCCAAACAAGGAGACATTGATTTGGGTGTAGTTGATATTACTGATAGTATTGACAGTGCTTCAAGGACTTTGACGGCTATTAAAGAGGTAATAATTAAAACTCTCATGTTATCCCATGATACCCAAATGACTTTGCTAACTTTTTATCTTTTCCATGCAGCCAAATGGTGTCGATATTTCGATAGAGTCACACCAAATCAAGTCATAGGGTAGTAGTGAATATGTGGCAGATCTAGACTCGTGAAAATTACTCCTAACATCTAATTTAGGTTTTAGAGGATGTTACCTCCCATACATTAATATTAGGATGAGTCGTAGTAATCCATATGAGCTTGAAGGGATTAAGACCATTCAGGAGATTATAGAGAATTTGTGACTATGTTATTGTAAGACCCCGTAAGTTCGAAAACCTTGATACCGTTATATACATTTGATAGTGTATTTTGAGTGGAATATTTTTGTAAAAAAGTTTGAAATATATGATTTTATATAGTTATAAATATTACTACTTTTGAGTATACTTTAAATTATACACATAATATGCGATTTTTTTATTGTAAAGATAGAAATTATATTTTACACAAGAAAAGAAGGTTATCTGTTACATCTCGCGCTTTCGTATGTTAAAGTTTTATCGTAAGTTAATCGACATAGACTCGGGGATGAGATTTTTTTTAAGTTATAAGCATTTATGCTATTTATAACAGGCGATAAGTAAGTGCCGTGAAGGTTAAAGGGTAAACGAATCAAAGAAAATGAGTTTCATTGAAGGTTGTCAATTTGGGATATAATACGATCCGAGCCATAATACCCGGTACTTATGGACTAGTGCTATATAAAGTACCCCATTACCATGATAGTAGGTTACATAAAGTATGCTAAAAGTGAGTTATATTTAAAGTAATTTGAGATAATTCTTAATTTTGTGGATAATTAATAATTTTGGCGAGAGATTAGTTAATTAATTATCAAATTTTGGATAAGTTTAACACCACCCCCAATGTGGCAGATCAAGTAATGACTAAGGTCCATACCAATAGATGGCCTAATTAGATGCCTTTAGGAAAGGATTAGTCATTCTATGTGGGGCCACCTAAAAGTTAAAGATAATCTTTCTAATTCACAAAATAAAATGCTTATATCTGCTATGCTAGGGAAGAAAGCTTCAGCAAATGTGAAAATTTGCAATAACAACGTGAGTTGCTTCAATATCTCATACAAAGACTACTTAATACTATAGCAACGTGGGGTTTGCGATTCTAAGGGAGTACAGTGCAATCTTTTTCAAGAAGATCATACGGATTTTCCCCTACTTCGATCTGCCGTTATGTGTTTTATCGCAATTAACGTGTGTTAGAGGGATTGTCAAGAGAATCGGTCAGGTATGTTAAGGCTAATCCTTCTTTCTTTTGGCACGATCCAAGTAACGATACGTAAACGTAATGATATTCCATAAATGGTTCTACTCTTAGCAGTTAAGGATGTCTATGTTATTCATTCCCGTAAAGTGATATTCAAGCATGTCTAAGCATGTATCTAATTCCCTACTGAGGTATTTGATAAAGATGTTAATGTTCATAATGGTATCATATGCATCATTATTTCCCACGGAGCTACGACCGGTTGGGTAGTTACACATTTACCACCAACCTACTGCCGGTCGGGCATTCATGTATTTACCATCGTGCTACGGCCGGTTGGGCAGTTACATATTTACTATCGAGCTACGGGCGGTTGGGCAGTTACATATTTACCATCGAGCTACGGCCGGTCGGGCATTCATACATTTACCATCGCGCTACGACCGGTCGGGCAGTTACCATTGATCAGTTGGGCAGTCATGCATCATATGATATGGATAATAGAAATAGTCTCAAAGAGAAGCATTATATATATATATATATATATATATATATATATATATATATATATATAAGTATAATAAGTATTCAGAGATTCAGGTTGATTCTTATATGTCTTTAATTAATGTTGACTTATTGTTATGTTTCAGTTCCGCCTTATATACTTGGTACATTCTTCGTACTGACGTCCTTGTTATTGTGGACGCTGTATTCATGCCTACATGTATAGATAATCAGTTTGACAAGCCCTCATAGTAGACGAGGTTAGCATTCAACAAAGGATCGGTAAGACTCCACCTCATTCGGAGTACAGCCGAGTCTATAAGTCATCGTGTCAGAGTTTTGCTATAGACTTATGGGTAGGCCGGTACCCTGTCCTATTTGATTTCAAATAATCTTGGAGGCTTAGATAGAGGTCCATTTTGTACAGTATGTCAGAAGCCTTGACGAACCCTATGTACTCATATTTTAAGAACGATGGTTCAGTGATACAGCATTTGCCCACTTATAGTTATACATTACGAGTTGTCGCCATGTTGACCCATGATAGTTATAAAAAAAGAGTTACAGAGTGGTTCGCTCGGGCCAGTACGTCACCGGGTGCTAGCCACGCGTCCCCAGGTTTGGGGCGTGACAAAGTGGTATCAGAGCAGGTCGTGTCCTAGGGAGTCTACAAAGCTGTGCCTAGTAGAGTTACTTATGGGTGTGTTGCGCGCCAAACTTATAACTGAGAGGCTATAAGGCATTTAGGAAATGTTACCCTTCTTTTGTTTCCAGATCGTGCCATAGAGCTGATTCGTAAGAAGTCAGTATGAAGCTTTCGCCAGATTTTGTATGCACGAGAGGTGCAGGTATCACAGTAGAGCTTTAAGGCGTAATGTGGAAGGGAGGTTATGAAAGAAACAGAAGATACAATGTGAGATTGAAAAGTAAGTAAGGTAAAGGTGAAGAAGATACGAGATACTCAAGTAGAGACTTTAGATGTAGTTTAGGTTTTAGTTTAGTCTACAGAGGAGACCCTAGTGAAAACTTTTGTAAATATTTAAGAGTTAACATTCGTGGACGAATATTTTAAAGGGGGGAGGATGTTATATCCCGTATTTTAATATTAGTATGAGCCATAGTAATCCATATGAGCATGAAGGGATTAAGACCATTCATGAGATTATAGAGGATTTGTGACTATGTTATTGTAAGACCCTGTAAGTTTAACAACCTTGATACCGTTATATACATTTGATATAGTATTTTTTGTGGAACATTTTTGTAAAAATAATGTTTGAAAAATATGATTTTGTATAGTTATTAATATTACTACTTTTGAATATGCTTTAAATTATACACACAATATGAGAAAGTTTATGAGATTTTCTTTATTGTAAAGATAGAAATTATTTTTTTTCAAAAGAAAAAAAGGTTATCTGTTACATCTCGCACTTTCGTACGTTAAAGTTTCGTCTTAAGTTAATCGACGTAGACTCAGGGATGAGTTTATTTTTGAAGTTATAAGCATTTATGCTATTTATAACAGACGATAAGTAAGTGCCGTGAAGGTTAAAGGGTAAACAAATCAAAGAAAATGAGTTTCATTGAAGGTTGTCAATTTGGGATATAAAATGATCCGAGCCATAATACTCAGTATTTATGGACTAGTGCCATATAAAGTACCCCATGACCACGATAGTAGGGTACATAAAGTGTGCTAAAAGTGAATTGTATTTTAAGTAATTTGAGATAATTCTTAATTATGTGGATAATTAATAATTTTTGGAGGGAGATTAATTAATTAATTATCAAATTTTGGATAAGTTTAACCCCACCCCCAACGTGGCAGCCCAAGTAATGACTAAGGTCCATTCCAATAGATGGCCTAATTAGGGGCTTTTAGGAAAGGATTAGTCATCCTAAGTAGGGCCCACCTAAAGTTTAAAGATAATCTTTCTAATTCACAAAAAAAATGCTCATATCTGCTAAGTTAGGGAAGAAGGCTTCAGCTGTGAAAATTTGCAATAACAATGTGAGTTGCTTCAACATCTCATACAAAGACTACTTAATACTATAACAACGTGGGGTTTGCGATTCTAAGAGAGTACGGTGCAATCTTTCTCAAGAATATCATACGGATTTCCCCTAGTTCGATCCGCTATTACGTGTTTTGTCGCAATTAACGTGTGTTAGAGGGATTTTCAAGAGAATTGGTTCAGGTATGTTAAGGTTAATCCTTCTTTCTTTTGGCATGTTCCAAGTAACGATACATAAACGTAATGAAATTCCATAAGTGGTTCTACTCTTAGTAGTTAAGAATGTCTATATTATTCATTCCCGTAAAGTGATATTCAAGCATGTCTAAGTACATATCTAGTTCCCTATTGAAGTATTTGATAAAGATGTTAATGTTCATAATGGTATTATATGCATCATTATTTACCACGGAGCTACAGCCGGTCGGGCAGTCATGCATTTACCACCGAGCTACGGCCGGTTGGGTAGTTACACATTTACCACCAAGCTACGGCTGGTCGGGCATTAATGCATTTACAACGGAGCTACGACCGGTTGGGCAGTTACATATTTACCACCGAGCTACGGGCGGTTGGGTAGTTACATAATTACCACCAAGCTACGGCCGGTCGGGCAGTCATGCATTTACCACCACACTACGGCCGGTCGGGCAGTTACCTTTGATCAGTTGGGCACTCTTGCATCTTATGATATGGATAACAGAAATAGTCTCAAAGAGAAACATTATATAATAAGTATACTAAGTATGCATAGACGGTGGCATTTCAACAGGTTAATTCTTATATGTCTTTAATTAATGTTGACTTATTGTTATGTTTCAGTTCTGCCTTACATACTCGGTACATTCTTCGTACTGACGTCCTTTTTATTTGTGGACGGTGCATTCATGCCTGCAGGTATAGATAATCAGTTTGACGAGCCCTCATAGTAGACGAGGTTAGAATTCAGCGAAAGATCGGTAAGACTCCACCTCATTTGGAGTGCAGCCGAGTCTATAAGTCATCGTGTCAGAGTTTACAGACTTATGGGTACGCCGGTACCCTGTCCCATTTGATATCAAATATTCTTAGAGGCTTTGTAGACAGAAGTTCATTTTGTATAGTATGTCAGAATGTTACACCCTATATTTTCGTACGTAAAAGTATGCCATAAGTGGATTGATGGAAGCTCGGAAATGAGATATTATATCCCGCATTTTCGTACGTTAAAGTTTCATCGTAAGTTAATCGATTGTGTGGTAGAGATCAGTTGTAAGAACTCAATTTCCTAAACTCTATCTTATTCATGATACGACGATGCCTACATGCAGAAAGACGGTTGGTAAGAGATATAGCTGTGGAAGAGCCGAGTCAGAGGAACTCTTTCTTTTGCATCATGCTTATGATGGATAAATATGAGGTATTCAGCAGATCATGTGTATACTAAGATGTGTAAGCTTTTTGATAAGGATCCCTAAGGCAAGAATGCCTATGCACTCTTATGGTAAAAAGCAATGAAAGAATCAGAAGGTACAAGTTTCAACAAGTAAAAGAAGCAAGACGGAGAAGGGTACGAGGCGCCCAGTTAATGAAGATTATTAGTATTTACAATTCAGGCAGAGGAATATAAGCATTTTGAGTTGCCTTCATTTGTAACATAGGTATGTATAATTAGTCACACCCATCTCAGTTATGCTCCATGACAGTCAACAGATATAGTTTAAGAGAAGGACAGGCTATCAGGATCCAGCTGGGGTAGAGTAACCCAAAAATGGTGGATGGATTGTCTGCGTTACCTGAAATTTTTGAAGGATATTACAAACTTGGTAATAATTCTCCTCTTGAGACACCCAGATAGTGCACTCTGAAATAGTACAACTAGATATGAGTACTACAAAGATAGGCACTGGAAGCCTTGAAGGGATAAATATTATCTTAGTGTGGCTCCCGTCCCTAGTAGAGCAAGAATGTTAGGGAACCCGAAGAGCTAGGGGCTGGAGCAAGGGGAGGTTAAAGCAAAAGAATGTCTTGTTGGAGTTTACAAAATAAAGTGATGGACAGAGAAGTTAGCAGGAAAAAAGAGGAGAGTTAATGAAGCATTATGAGTAAGATGTGATACCTGGATGACAACGGTAGATCAAAAAGATGACAATATTACACAGTCTATAGTCAAGTGAAGGAAAATGTGAGAGGTGACATGCCTTGAGGCAACAAAAAAAGTATAGGTCATAAAGTCATATCCTCATGTCGAGAAATAAGTTCGTGACTCTAATGTGATTACCAGAAGGAAAAGTTAGACCCAAAGTAATAGAAATCGGTATAGATTGGTGAATAAGATAAACTAAACATGAATTGGGAACTGAGTGATTTGATAATAATCGGCATCATGAGAATTTCAGATTGCGTTTCGGCGATAAAAGAATGGATAACAGAAGAATAACCCTTAAAGGTCATTCAGGAAGACGTTTCCCTAAAGCAAGCAATGTGAGCAAAGTTAAGCTTAAGGGACTATGTGCCAGGTAAACTAAGTGTCACCCTCGTGGGTAAGGAATTTTTGTTATCCGTGGTATAGAAGGATTACCACAAGGCGAGTAAGGGCCATCGATGATGTGAAAAGATGCCAAAGATGAAGAGGTAAACATCTATAGGTAGATCGTCGTAACGCTAATTCTTAGTACTCCCCTAAAGGGGGAAATATGGAGTGATGTAGCATTAATTCAGAATTAAGTGGTTCTAGTAACTATGAAATGGTAAAGGAAGAATGCGATAAAAAATGAGAAAGGGATGTGATTTCACTTATCCGAATCCTACAGATATGCTACGATTCCAGAATATTATGCAAGCACGACGTCAAGGAAAGGAAGTCAGGGTTCCTGCCCGGGATGTTATTGAAAAATAAGGAGCCATTGTGAGAGGTAAGTTAAGACAAAGGAAATAACCCAAGAAAAATTTCGCGAAATATTGATATGAGAAGGGCCCAATGAGTAATTAGTAGTTGATTCAAGAAGAGTCTAGTTATGGTTAGACAAAAGGTTACAGATAAATCAACAGATCATGCAAGATAAACGTAGTGAACCCCAACATAGGGAATTCAGTCTCGCAGATACGACATCGTGACCCTTGAGAAATACTCAGATAGGATTTGGGGTAGTTAAAGGTACCGTATGAATGTTACAAAAATAAATGAGAGTGCCACTGGGAAGACATTCAAAATATTAGTTCAGAAGCAACCCTACAAGCACAAGGGTGTGGAGGTAAGTAACTACGGATAATTATAGGCGAGGAAGAACATCAAAATTTTTATTGGGTATACGATGTAATATGCTCGCAGCTTTACAAGAGTCAGAGGGTTCTCCCTAAGTACTACAATGAAAGACTAGCTGAGGAAATAAGGAAGAAGGCTTCAACCTAAGCATAATGACCTAAAGTGGAAATGGTCTTGTAACAACAGTCTCACAACAACATTGTATGCACTCCATAAGAAAGTGGCACCTACCGTGGCTAATGAACGAGAAGTAAAATAAAAAGAATACTCGAGATCATATGAGTTGCACAAAATTTCGGCATGCGTGGGAACTAAGATAAGCTAATTAGGCACGCAACAAGGAGGCAGAAAGACCAGGAAAAGTAATAGCTTACCTTTAAAGGAAGCTGAGAAGGAACAGACAGAATTATTCGATCAATAATCCAGAGTTAGTTACGTCATGAACGCACTTATGATTTCAGAGTATTATTCATGCAGCATATATGTTGACAATCATACAACCATAAAAGACTCTGGTATAAGTTAAAAGGAAGAATTGAGTCCAGGTCATAGATAAAGGATTGAATTGTTAGAAGCTTGTATCTTGGTTATTCCATAACATCCATGAAAGGCTAAAGTAATAACTAATACCCGGAGCCACAGATCGGAAGATAGCTTAAGACTACATAAAGGCCGATAAGAAGGAAGACGAAACCAAAGAGTTACATCAACCAAGTAAATCAGGAGTCTAATTATTGGACCAGGAAAATTATTAGAATCCTGATTGAGAACATAGCAGAATCACTCTTAATATGAGAGGTACAAGAGAGATAGTACAACAACCATATTCTATAACAGATCTATGATAAAGCCAGTTAGAAGAGTACCAACCTCATAAGAAGTCAGTATAAAACTCCCACCAGATTGTGTATGCGCTAGAGGTGCGAGTATTATAATTGAGCTTCAAGTTGTGGATATGAATCATACCTATATAGAAGGGAGGTCATGAAAGAGATAGAGGATGCTGTATACGGTCAAAATCGAGGGAGCATGATTTTGAAGCCTTAAATCGTGCTATGGGTCCGAGTCCGAGAGACTCGAAGTGGGGATCAGATCCGGCTAAGGAACACCCGCCTCGAGGAAGTTGATCGAGGGCCTAGCACGACTTGCATCGAGGGCGTCGCAATCTCGAAGTCAATTAAGAAAGAGCGGGAATTTCTCAAGGACAACTTGGGCATTAATTATAGGATAAGGACTGTACGAAATGGTACAGGTTCGTACTAGACCGTTATACACCTGCACCAATAGAATTCTTTACTTTTATGAGCAATGTACTATTTGGGGGTTTTCCCCTCCTATATAAAGGGGACCCCAATCATATTGTAAAGGATCAAATCATTCACTGCAATAGAACATTCTTATTCTTCTCTTGTTTAGCGTGCTCAACAATTACTTTTCAGCTTTATAGCCTTTACTTTATTGTTCATACTTTATTACTCTTAGCTGACCTCGAGTTCCTTGGATAGTCGAGCTCGAAGTCCCCTACAGTTCCAACAACATCAATTTGGTTCTTTATTTCTTCTTACTTAAGCTCAATATTACTCATATAATCACTAGTATTAGAATATATCACGTATCTTTAAAACCACAAATCATCTTTAATTGTTACTTACATTTTTTGAGGTAAACAGTTTGGCGCCCGCCGTGGGGCTAAAGATAATAGTGATTATTTTAGTGCTAGTTTTCTGATAACACACGTTATTCTTCACACTTTTTCTTGTCAAAGATTCTTTGATTTCAGGCTTAATCATGTCTAGCACACAAAACACACCCGCTCACGACAGTGAAGGACTTGGAGAAATAGCGGCATAGGGCTCGGTGTACCACCCGTAAACCCTGAGAGAGTGCCAAACGTAGAGCCAGTCGACATTAGCTCCCACAATGCACTAAACACGGACGCAGGCACAGACCCCGCAAGGAACGCGCACAAGGATACCCGAGTCGGAGGCCAGGAAGCACGAGGACTGGAAGAAGGAGGAGTCAGCCTCCAGGTGATATTCGAGATGCTACAAGATCACCAAGTCGCCATCGCTCAGTTTCAGAGTCAGAACAGAACTCCTAACACCACCGAACCAGTAAACACGCAGCATGAACCGGTGCTGGAAAGGCCCGATGAGAGCGGCTCGGAGACTGACCCCACAATCATGTAAATGCTCGAGGAACTGACTAAACGAGTCGAGTCAGGAGAAAAGAAGATAGAAGACAATGACAGGAAGGTGGAAACTTACAACTCCCGAGTAGACCAGATACCGGGAGCACCTCCAGTTTTGAAGGGTTTAGACGCCAAAAAATTCATACAAAAACCTTTCCCCCCAAGTGCAGCTCCGATGCCCATTCCCAAGAAGTTCCGCATGCCCGATATACCAAAATACTACGAGACAACTGACCCTAACAAACATATTACTTCTTACACTTGTGGAATTAAAAGAAATGACTTGAATGATGTTGAAATCGAGTTTGTATTGTTAAAAAAGTTTGGAGAAACACTATCAGAGCTATGTTCTGGTATCACAACTTAGTTCCTAAATCCATTGATTCATTTACTGTGTTGGCGGATGCCTTCGTGAAAGCACACGCCGGGGCCATAAAGGTGGCCACAAGAAAATCGGACGTATTCAAGATAAAACAAAGGGACGACGAAATGCTGAGGGAGTTCGTGTCCCGGTTTCAAATAGAAAGGATGGAATTACCCCCGGCTCTGATGACTGGGCAGTTCAGGCCTTCATGCAAGGTTTGAATGAAAGAAGCTTGATAGCATCTCGACAGCTAAAACAGAACTTGATCGAGTATCCATCTGTGACATGGTTGGATGTGCACAATCGCTATCAGTCTAAAATCAGGGTCGAGGATGACCAGCTGGGAGCCACTTCAAGCTTAGTTCACCTAAACAGGTTCGCAGCCAAGCCCCCGGGGGACACAGATCGGGGATCAAGATCTAACAAAGATAGATACAACTGTACATCGAAGACAAAAGAAATATTTCAAGGCGTAATGCACCTCGAAATGATCGAAGAGTAGATCGAGGCCAAAGCTCTCGGGGATACATGAGCAAAATCGGGTCTGACAGGCGCTCGGGACCAGTGGAGGCTCCCAAATTATCAGAGTACAACTTCAGTGTCGACGCCTCAAGTATCGTCTCAGCCATTGGCAAGATTAAAGATACTAGATGGCCCAAGCCCATACAGACAGATCCTTCCCAGAGAAACCCCAACGTAATGTGTAAGTACCATGGTACTCACGGGCACAAGACCGAGGATTGCAAACAACTTAGAGAGGAGGTAGCTCGACTGTTCAACGAGGGGCACCTTCGTGAATTTCTTAGTGACCGGGCCAAAAACCATTTCCGAGAAAGAGATACAAAGAGAAAGAATGAACCCGAAGAACCTCAGCACATCATTCACATGATCATCGGTGGAGCAGACGTTCTACAGGGACCTACATTCAAGTGTACTAAAATATACATCACAAAGGAACAATGGAGTCGAAACTATGCGCCGGAGGACACTCTACTATTCTGCGACAAAGAAGTAGAAGACGTATCCCAGCCTCACAATGACGCCCTGGTAATCTCTATCCTTTTGAATAAAATTAAGGTTAAACGTGTTTTAGTGGATCTAGGTAGCTCGGTGAACATAATCAAATCGAGGGTCGTGAGACAACTCGGCCTACGAGATCAGGTTGTACCTGCATCCCGGGTGCTGAATGGCTTCAACATGGCAAGTGAAACTACGAGGGGAGAAATTATCTTGCCTGTAAATGTAGCCGGGACCATACAAGACACCAGGTTCCATGTCATCGAACGTGACATGAGATATAACGCACTCCTTGGGAGGCCATGGATACACAATATGAGGGTCATGCCTTCGACTCTCCATCAGATGGTAAAGTTCCCAACAGAGGAAGGAGTGAAAACAGTCCACGGAGAACAACACGCTGCAAGAGATATGTTCGCAATCGAGGAAGTGGTACCGGCACTAGAACCCTTGACCTCGAAGACATCACTTCTAAAGGCAAGCAGGAGGCTAAGTAGTGGTCACGATTCCGAGCGTCGACAGAAGCAAAGTAACAGGTAATCGAAGGCGAAGACCCTCGAACCCTCGTTGTTCCTGGAAAGCCCGATGCTACCAAGCCAACCACTAAAAAGAAAGGTACACATGGGAACGGGACTAGTCCCCGCTCTCGGGAAAAAACTCATTTAGTTTCTTGTTGATGATATAGATCGCATTGCTTCGATATGATAGGGATTCCGCTCGAAGGATAAACAGGTAAAATAATTAAAAGTTATATTGATGATATGACTGGTTAAGTCCATGTGCGCAGAGGACCACTTTAATTCATTTGTAGGAAATAGTCAACATTTCTGGGCAATACGACACGAAGCTCATTCCAGAAAAGCGTTCCCTCGGAGTTGGGATGACTGAGCTTCTCGGCGTCAAATAAGGGCACCAAAATCATCCCCGACCAGGCCAAGGTCCTCGAAGATATCATGGGCACCACTATCCATGTACCATATTTGGCTACTCTCTTTCACTTGAGCCTGCAAAAAGAAATCAGAGGTTAGTCTTAGGAACCCAAACTAGTTTGGGTCCCTTTCTTTGGGCAAAAGGATGAATCAGATTCTTTCTTGCCCAGCTAGGCAGTTTGTGTTTTTCTTGAACAAAAGCTTTGTTCGTTTGACTGGCCTTTTCTTTTGCATTACATTCATTTTTATAATGGCCAGTCTTACCACAATGTGTGCAGATCTTATTTTCAGGAAGAGTGAGGTACTTGTTTTTGGGGTCCCATTTTGGAGCTTGAGTCCCATAGCCAAGTCCTCTTTTATTGCTACTGTGATGCTCTTGCAACCATGAGAGAGCATCAGAAGCTTTGTTCCATTTTCAAGTTCTGTCTAGTTCATGTTTTACCTTTCCTAGATCTTCTTTTAGAACCTTAATCAATTCATCTTTCTTATATAGTTTATCTTTCATTTTTCCTAGATTTTCTTCTAGAGTGAGAAATGAGTGATCAGCTTTCTTCTTTCCTGTTCCTAGTTTCAGTTTTAGATTTTCTGACCTAAGTTCTAGAATACTATTGTCAAGTTCAAGAACCTGGTTCTTCAACTCAGCATTTTTGTTATCACTCTCATCAGCCCTAGATTCTAGACTTTTGCATTTTGCTTTTAGGATAACACATTCCCTTGACAGAACTTCCTTTTCATTGTTAACTATTTCAGACTCATCAATGAAGTCTAATAATAGCTCAGCCAACCTTTCTTTAGACAGAAATTTAATTTTGTCCTTGAGATGCAGAATACTTACCTCCTGCTCATCATCTGATTCTCCAATGGCCATAAGAGCTTGCTCTTCTTCAGCTTCATCTTCTGAGTCTTCATTAGAGGTTTCACCCCAAGCAGCAACCATAGCCTTGGTTGAAACTTTGTTTTTCTTGGGTTGAACCTGTTCCTTCTTCCTGTTTCTTCGTTCAGCCCATACTTTCTTCCACTCAATCTCCTATTGAGGGCAATTCTTGATCATATGGTCAGTCTTACCTCACTTATAGCAGCCATCATTTATTTGTTTCTCAGGAGCTCTTGTCTTGTTGAAGTTTGTACCTCTTGATGAACCCTTTCCTCTCATTAGGTACTTTTTGAAATCTTTAGTGATCATAGCCATCTCATCATCTTCTAGGTCTGAACCTTCTGTAATTTTGAGAGCCAAACTTCTCTCCTTCTTGGGTGTATCCATCTTCCTGGTTTGCCTTCTCAGTTCATAAGCAGTAAGATTCCCAATCAGTTCATCCAGCCTGAGAGTGGCCATATTCTTGGACTCCTGAATGGCAGTGATTTTGCTTTCCCAAGCAACTGGAAGAACTCTTGTCAAGATCTTCTCAACCTTGTCTTCTTCAAGAATAACTCTTCCAAGAGACTTAAGTTCATTTGTCAGTGTAGTGAACCTTGTGTACATCTCTTGAATGGTTTCTCCATCTTTCATAGTGAAATTCTCATATTAAGAATATAGCAATGTTCCTCTGGATCTCTTCACTTGAGGTGTTCCTTCATGAGCCACTTGCAAAGTGTCCCATATCTCTTTTGCAGTAGTACAGCTTTGGATCCTGCTGTATTCATCTGGACCCAGTCCACACACAAGCCATTTCTTGGCCTTAAACATTTTTCTCCCTATTTTTTCAAATCTTCAGCAGTACAATGAGCCCTTGTCTTTGGCACTTCCACTCCTTCCTCATTTTTTATTGTAGTTGCCAAAGGACCATCGGTGACTATGTCCCAGAGTTCATAGTCTTCTCCTATGATGTGATCCTTCATCCTATTCTTCCACCATGAGTAATACTGTCCATTGAATAGTGGAGGCCTGGCAGTGGATTGCCCTTCCCAGTTCCCAGGTGTTGCACTCATGTTGATCTTTTCCTAAGGTGTTAGCCTCTTCAAGGATAACCCGCTATGATACCAATTGATGTTCCAAACGTCAATACCACACAAGAGGGGGGGGTGATTTGTGTGGTACCCAATTTTCGATCTAGAAGAACCTGGTTCTTCTAGGTGTTCTAACTACTACTGTTTGCGGAATTAAAATACAGAAAATAAAAGAACACAAGGATTTTTACGTGAAAAACACCTGGCTCAAAAGGTAAAAAAAACCACGACCTACTACTCAGTAGGATTTCCCCAAACATCCACTAAACTCAATGAGCCAAAAACAACATTTACAAAACTCTTGTAAACCTAAGGATTAACTCTAATCCCAGTGTGGCACACAGCCTCAACTGTTGCGACACTTTCAAGTTAACTTTAACTTGAATACTCAAAGTACCTAATACAATTGCTTCTATGAAAGCTGGAAAGGTACAAGTTTTAAATCACCTACTACAATTGAACTAGAATAAGAATAAACACAATGGAACTGGTTCTTCTATCTTGTTCAAGTAGCTGCAGGCGTGCACACTCAATCTCACATAAATTGCTTGCAAAATAGCCTTGCTCTTTTGCTCTCAATTTTGCTTAACTTCAGCGTATGTGCATACCTGTAAAAGAGAACAACTCAGTTATTTATTAGATTAGTAATTAGAGTTGGATTGTAACTCAATTTCTGATCCTCCATTGAGTTTGAGTCCTAGACCAATCCAAACTCCAACCCTTATCTGGATGTGTTCTCTTCTTATAAGGAGACATCTTCTCCTTATCCCATATGCAATCTTTTCGATCAGGTAAGATGATATTCAGAAGATATTGCTGCTTGATCCCCAAGGACTTATCTTCTTCACGTGCATCTCATGTGCATGGGGCATAACAACTGTGTCTCCTAAGATGGACCTGGTCCTTTACTGAGTTCATTTGTCATTCTTCAAAACTTCAACTGATTTTGGGCCAACAGTAAGGTACTGGGTGCCCGTCGCAGCCTATCGGTTTAGGTCGTGACACGAAATCCTTGATGGCCCATATGTACTCATATTTTAAGAACGATGTTTCATTGATACAACATTCGCCCACTTATGGTTATACATTACGAGTTGTAGCCATGTTGGCCTATGATAGTTACAAAAAAAGAGTTACAGAGTGGTTCCCTCGGGCCAGTACGGCACCGGGACTAGCCACACCTCCCCAGGTTTGGGGCGTGACAAAGGCAACTTCCATTTCTCATGGTGGAGCTAAATCAAAATTGGGGTCTAGTTTTCGGAAACGATCATCACCAACAATTTTTATCCTGACGGAAGAAAGGTTGTATTGACCCTACGCAAGAGTTTCATCTTGGATGCCTGGGCTAAAATTCATGCTAAATATTCCGACCTTATTGCAGACCGTGCTTCTTCTCTTGAATACGAGGTCCAAGTGATTCTCAAGTAGATGGATGGAAAAGGGTGTGGATATTCCCATTTGAAGAACTTATGAAAGTCTTTCTTTGAGCTTGCCGTTTTGTATGATTAGCATGATCGACACTTTCCGATAAGGTTGTGAAAATTGAAAAATTAGAGTTATTTTTAAAAGGCAAGGAACATCTTGATCTTGTCTTGACTAAAAGGGGAAAAGGTCGAAGAACTGTCTTCCACCATTTAATCTCTTAAAGAGGCAAATGAGAAGGTGAAGAAGTTAAGAGCTCTCACAGATGATGCCAAGAAGGAAGTTGAAGAGATTGGGTCCAGAGTTTCATTCGCCGAGGAGGAGTATCATAGATGTTTTAATGTTTCTCTGGTGACTGCTGATGACTTGGCCGACATGGAGGAGAAGAAGCAACTCTTAGAGGTTACCTTTCAAGACTTGGTCAATTACAAGTTGTATTTAGATTAGCCTATATGAAGTATTTTATTTGCCTTTTTTTTCTTATATTTAATTTTCTAGTGGATATTCTTATTAGAAATAAAAGTTCTATCTGTTTTGCTTTATATTGTACCTTCTCATTGATATTTCCTTTTTATTATGTGTTTCTGCATCAACAGTTGCTTGATGTATTGACATCTATGTAGTAGCTTTCTCTTAACGTCTTTGTTATTGATGTCTCGAAGTTCTCTAGATTAACTTTAAATTCTCCATTTTTCCATTCTTTTGAACATATATTGTTCCTCAGCTTTGCGCCTTTGTGGTAGAAAATTTACATCTAAATGTAGGAATGTCAAAATCATGAATACTTTGCTTTTTCGAAAATTAGACTTCATAATCTAAGAAATATCAAAAACTTGGAATCGAACACCTTCAGAAACGTCCCAGATAATATTTGAAATTAACTTTAGATTTTGACACGCTGACAGTTTCACATTTGCGCATCTTCACCAAAAAATTATATCTTGGTGTGGGAATGTCAAATAATGAATTGTTTGATATCGTGAAAATTAGACTTAAAACTCTAAGAAATAACCAAAATTTAGAATTGAACACTCTCATAATCATATCTGAGAATATTTTGAAGTCAGCTTTAAATTCTAACACATTGATAGTTTTAAATTTGTGCAACTTCACCAAATAAATTTATATCTTCGTGTAGGAATGTTGAAATGATGAACCGTTTAATTTTCTCGAAAACCAGACTTCATGATCTAAGACTTATCCAAAATTTAGAATCGAATTCCTTCAGGATAGAATTAGATAATATTTTGTAATTTACCGTTGTATTCAGCCACACTGGGTTTTTTAGCTTTGAGCGCTTTGTAATTTACCGTTGTATTCAGCCACACTAGGTTTTTTAGCTTTGAGCGCTTTTGTTTAAAAAGTTTATACCGTGAGAGAGAAGCGCCATTAAATCAAGAGCTGTTTTAATTGGAGACTTGATGGATTATGGCTTCAGCTTCAGTACTTGGCGAACTTTTGAAGACTTCCACTTGAAGACCAACGGATTTAAAACTTTCAACTTTAAAATTTCGCTTCCTTCATAATGACCATAACCATCCCCTCGGAGATACTAATCGGCCATATAGCCTAGAGGATTGCCCCCATTCAGCCATCATTTTTTGATAAGGCAATGGATACATGTAAGCTCTATGTTCATGTGCCGTCAGGCAGATTTTATTCTGTGATGCCTCACTTGAACAATGGTAGGGGTTATATATATATATATATATATATATATATATATATATATATATATATATATATATATATATATATATATATATATTAACTCATGCGACTGAACTTAGAATGAAACTATAAGATGTCTATGTACCTCAGTGAAGAGGATTAAGTCATACTGTTGTTCAGAATGAGTGAGATTTTTTTAATGTCTTAACATTCGCATAGGCCGCCTTTTTCGAGGCTTTTAACCTAACATTTTTCTAGGTCGACTCTTTCGAGGTTTTCAACGTAGCAAACTTTTTTTTGTGTCCTGACCTTTGCCTAGACCGCCTCATTCGAGGTTTTCAACCTATTGCACATATTTTTGGGCTATACACAGTTTATACTCTTACAGGCTATGAGTAATATACAGTTATTCTATTTCATTAAGGAGCATAGTTTCCTTCAAAGATAGTACTTGTTCAAGAACTTTCCATTGATAGGATTGATTCTCAAGCCTTCTACATCAATAAGCTTGTATGCACCATTTGAATAAACTCTAGTATAGCATATAGTCCATCCTATTTAGAAGTAAATTAGGTTCCAGTTCGATGGAAAATAATTATAGGTCTCCTTACCGCGAGGAATTTATCTCCTACTTGAAAGATCTCGGGCGAACTCTTTATTGAAGGCGTGAACCTCTTCTCATCAAGAGCCTCCAACTCTGCTTGTTGAAGCCGAGCATTTTCTTTATTAGTGATCCCTTCTTGAATAGCAAGTCGTAAGAAAGGTATTTGACGCTCGAGTGGCAAAATGCATTCAACTCCATAGACAAGTGAATAGGGGGTTACTTGTGTTAGTAAGCGGTGAGTTCTTATATATGTCCACAGAGCTTCTTCTATATAGTCATCCTAAACTCGTTTTGATTTGGAGAAAATTTTATTTCAACGAGTTGAATAAGTTCTTATTGTATGACTCAGCTAGACCATTGGCGGCAACATAATACATAGAAGAGTTACGCTGCTTGAAGCCAAAGAGAACACAAATCTTGCTCATCAACTTATTATCGAATGGCTTTCCATTATCCATTAAAATGTAACTAGGAATTCCAAAATGATATGTGATATTTACTCGGATGAAGTTTGCAACATTCTCCTTCTTTACATCCTTAAAAGTAATAACTTGTGCCATTTTGAGAAGTAATTTATCATAACCAAGATGTATAAATGTCCGCCAGAATATTTCAGTAGCGATACAACGACATCCAATCCCCAAGCGTTGGATGGCCAAGATATAATTGTTGGATGTAGTACTTCAGGAGGCTGGTGTATAAAATTGGCAAGGATTACATCTTCAAGCATAGTCCAAGTAGTCTTTTATCTTTTTTGGACAATTATATTCCATCCTCTTTATATAGAAATGGAGTTTTGGCCCAGACGGATATGGTCCACAAACCGCAGAATGTGCTTCTTGCAAAGCTTGGACTGCTTTGTCCTCCCCTAGGCATCACAAGAGTACTCCCTCGAATGATCTCCTATATAGAGTATCTTTGTAGTAAAGGAATCAAGGTGCATGATGATGGATTTTCGGCCTTTTTCTTGGATTTTTTGAAAATATCCCATAACTTAAGTACTCAACGATAGGTTATTGCCAATCTTTTGTCACGACCTCAGTTCGCCCTCCGTGAACTATCGTGACGGCACCTAGTCTCTACGACTAGGTAAGCCTAACAAATGCGGAGAAAGAAACAATTGGGGAAAGAAAGTAATTAAAAACCGAGATAACAAAGTTAAAAAGTGTTTAAGATGCCGTCTGGCATATAAACGTACAAGAATCTCAATCTAACACTCCCAAAATCTGGAACCCCATGAATCACAAGCTAAAAGTTTACATAATAAGCTCTAACTCCAGATATGTCTACCAATAAGGGAAATACAGAAAGGGCTATACTAGTACTGAGAATAGAAAGGGACTCTCCGGTCTGCGGACGCGGCAGATATACCTCGGAGTCTCTACAAAGCGCCTCGCCTCAAGCGTGATAAGACTGAGTGGAAGTACCTGGATCTGCACATGAAAAACATGCGCAGGAAGGGCATGAGTACACCACAATGGTACTCAGTAAGTGCCAAGCCTAACCTCGGTGGGGTAGTGACGAGGAAGGTCAGGGCCCTACTGAGGTTAAAGGAAATACAAGATATAACAGTGTAAAATAAGACAGTATACTTAAGTGCAACAGTAAAAAAAAGTAACACAGGATAGAAGAACAACAACTTTAACATAGACAAAATAATCACGAAAATAAATACGGCTCAACGCAGAGATGACAACCGGGGATCTCTCAGTATCCCGAGGATCTCTTAGTATCCTCAATATCTGTACTGGGGATCTCTCAGTATCCCGAGGATCTCTTAGTATCCTCAATATATATGCTGGGGATCTCTCGGTATCCCAAGGATCTCTTAGTATCCTCAATATACGTGCTGGGGATCTCTCGGTATCCCGCACTACAGTCCAATTCAATACAGGTGCAGGGGATCTCCCAGAATACGAATCTGTAGTCCCAAAGTAAACAAGCAGGGGGATCTCCCGGAATACTACCCCGTAGTCCCAAAGTAGACACACAGCAGCAACACGAAGAATACTCAATTCAGTTCTAATTTCATACCAAGGTAAAAACATGTATTTCTAAACTATCATGCCACACATAATCCAAATAAGGCAGTTTGAGCAAATAAGGCAATTAAGACAATTAGACATGCTTTCCTAAGCTAACAGCAGGCTTAAATTGCAAATAGTATAAGTAGGAAAGGAAACCCAATTACTTAATAAAAACCGGATTTTCAACAATTAGCACAATTATAAACTCGTCACCTCACGTACAAGGCACTTCAAGTATCAACAATACCAAATCCTAAGGGGAGTTTTCCCCCACACAAGGTTAGACAAGCCACTTACCTCCAACAGGCTAAAAAATCAACTCGAAATCATGTTCTTGCCACGAGTGCTCGACTCCAAATGGCCCAAATCTATTCAATTTAATTACATAATATAAATATAACTTCAAGTAACTGATTCCTCAAATAAATTCTGAGCTAATACGCGAAATTAGGTAAAATGACCAAAACGCCCTCCGAGCCCACGTCTCAGAATCGGGTAAAATTTACATTTTTAAAATCCTCATGAGTCTAACCATACCAAAATTATCCAAATCCAATGTCAAATTCCCAAACAAAACTCGGAATTTAGGCCTAGGAACTTTCTCCAAATTTTCCCCCAATTTTCATCTCAAATCCAAAATTAAATGATAAAACTAACAATATATTAATGGAATACAACTAGAAAGGGATTAGGAATCGGTACCCACTGATTTCTTCTTCAAAATCCTCCCAAAATCGCCCTTTCCCGAGCTCCAAATCAATTTTCTAACTTTTGAAACTAAACCCTCGAAATTCTTATTTTCTGCCCAGCAAATCCGCATCTGCGGTCAAATTTCCGCATATGCGAGACCGCTTCCGCGGTCAAGAGAACTGCTTCTGCAATTTCCACTTAAATCCTCTTCGCCGCACCTACGACCCAGAATCCGCATCTGCGGTCCCGCAGGTGCGGTACATCTTCCGCTTCTGCGGTTTCAGCTCTTCTTCCCTTGGCCGCTTCTGCGGCTTGATTCCGCATCTGCGGGAGTCGCACCTGCGGCCTCTCAACCGCAGATGCGCTTATGACAGCAGTCATGAACTTCAGTTGCAACTCCAATTTTCTAATCTTTCTGTTAACCATCCGAAATCATCCCGAGGCCCCCGTGAACTCAACCAAAAGCACGAACAAGTCATATACCACTATCCAAACTTATGCCAATCCTTAAAACACCTAAAACAACATCGAAACATCGAATTCACATCGGATTCAAACCTATGAACTTCAAAAACTCTCGAATTATGCTTTCGATCAAAAAGTCTATCAAACTTCGTCTGAATGACCTGAAATTTTGCACACACGTCACATTCAACACTACGGAGCTACTCCAACTTCTGGAATTCCATTCCGACCCGATATCAAAATCTCACTTATCGAACCGGAAACTTCAAAAATTCAATTTTTGGCATTTCAAGCCTAATTAAGCTATGGACCTCCAAAACACAATCCGAACACGCTCCTAAAACCCGAAATCACCCAACGGAGCTAACGGAACCAACGAAATTCCATTCCGAGGCTGTCTTCACACTATTCCGACTACGGTCCAAATTTCTAAAACTTAAATTCTCATTTAGGGGAGTAAGTGTCCCAAAACTCTCCGAAACTCCAGATAAATCCTCTCGGCAACTCATAACAGCAGAAACAAACACGGGGAATGCAGTTAATAGGGGATCGAGGCGTTAATTCTTAAAACGACCGGCCGGATCGTTACATCTTTCTTCTTTGCTTCAGAAACGGCCAAGAGATGCTCAATCTTACCTTCCTCACTAACATCTTCACCTAGCGGTGGTACAATAAATTTTAGACATATGGTAACTTGAGCTTGATTGGAAAGAGACAAAATTAAAGCAAGAGCAGCTAAAGCATCAACCTTTTTATTTTCCTTCCTAGGCACATGCTAAATAGTCACATCAACTGAGCCGTCCCATCAATCTTTTAGCATAACTATGATATAGGCATAGTTTCGGTTTCTTGACCTCGTAACTATCCAAAAGCTGATTGAACACTAACTGGGAGTCATCAATGACATATTATTGCAACTTCTTTATATTGAGAGTTAATTCAAGAAGTCTACCAATGATTGTCCTTTTACAATTTTTTGAAAAATGTACACAATCTCGATTCTTGAAATTGGAGGTACCATCTTGCTAGTCTATAGATAAGGACTAGTTTTGACATCAAAAACTTGAAAGGATTTGCTCTAGAATTGAGACGAATAACATGATCTTGAAAGTAGTTCTTCAACTTTTGAATTGAGAAGACTAGCGCCAAACACAACTTCTCAACTGGCTGATAATTCAGCTCATTTTATGTCATCATTATGCTAAAGTAATAAAAGGAGTTTTCTTTTGCCTCACTATTTTCTTGGGCCAACAGTGCTCCAACATACCTTTCTTGTGCCATAAAGTACAGATTCAATAGCTTTCTAGGTATAGGGGCTGCTAGAACTACATGCTTCATTAGGTAGGATTTAATACTCTCAAAGGCATTGCTACATGCAAAGGAACACCTTTCTTCATAGAGTGACTAAATGTTTGGCATGTCGCTTATAGGTTCGAGATGAATCTCCTAAAATATGCTAGCTTTCCTTGAAGACTTCAATTCATGAATATCCCAAGGCTCAGGCCTTTTCAAAATTGCATCAACTTTGGCTTGACCAATTTTGATCCCTAGATATTGAACAATAAAGCCAAGGAAATTTTCGGAAGTAACTCCAAAGGCATATTTTAACGTATTCATTCTAAGTTGGTATCTCCAAAGCAACTCGAACACCATTCTCAAGTCTTGCAAATGGTCGCCTCTCTTCCTTGACTCAACAACCAAGTCATCAACATAACATTCAACATTTTTATGAAGGAGGTAATCAAAGATATTCTAAATAGCCCTTTGGTAAGTCTTACCAATATTCTTCAAGCCAAAAGGTATCCCCTTATAACAATAAATCCCTTTGGAGGTGCAAAAGTTGTAAGCTCTTAATCCTTTGGGGCCATGCAAATTTGGTCATATCCCGACAAACTATCCATGAAAGATATTTCCTCATAACCAGTAGTAGTATCGATCATAAGCTCTGGAATAGAAAGCAACAATTCATCCTTGGGGCATGAATTGTTGAGATCTCTAAAGTCAATACATCAAATTTGGCCATTCTTTTTCCTCACGGAGACAATACTCAAAATCCGTGTGGAGTATCTGACTTCACGAACGAATACAACTTTGATGAGTTTATTAACTTCATTTTCAATCAAAGGGACCAAGTCCAGCCTAAAGCGCTTTTGAGCTTTCTTAACAGGACGGGCACCATTCTTGATTGCCAGGTGATGGACTGCTACTTCGGGGTCTAGGTCAGGCATCTCTTTTAACTCCAAGCAAAGACATCTCTACACTATTAGAGTAGCTCAACATTAGTACTTTCTTCATCAATTTCTAATTAAGCACTTAGATAGGTGGGCCTTGGTTCTTTATCAGTGGCAATGTTAACTTCCTTCAAGGCGTCAACTATTGTCCTTACTCCTTCTTCAACTTCGGTCGGAGCATTTTTCACATCTTAATCTTCTTAAGGACCGCCATCCTTGAAAGATATGTGATAACACTATGAAATATCCTCCAATTTCTCGTCATCCTCCATTATAGATGAAGTATCTTGCTTGCTTTGTGCAATAAAATGATATGACGAACCCATATTTTTTTATATTCATCATGTTCCTTGGTGTAGACCACAATGCATGGCTTTGCTTTTAATACATACTCACATGAAACCACGAGTTTTGTTTGTTGCCTTATTCTAGAAGGATCCAGACTTTGAAAATCTTTAAAGATCTTCTGAATTCTAGGCAAAGCGGGTGATCTTATATTTTGATAATTTCTCTGGAACTTGTTCTTCTTCTTCTTCAATGATCCTAACCTCTCAAATACATATATTTTCACAATCAAATTTTCAAGTCATTCAAAGTCACAAGGCCTGTTGAAAGTGAAACATTCATCTTCTACAGTGATATAGTTGTTGTTTTCCCTTCTTATAGAGACGCACACTGGTGAGAGTTGTTTATATCCCAAAACTTCACGTGGGTGCCCCGTAGAAGATTCTAATGGGAGCTTCCCTTTGACGACTCATTGGGGTTGTATCCATCCTTTGCAAATAACTTGTAAGCATTAGGGTCAAAACCTTCATCCATACGCTTCGTATGAAGTGCCATATCTTGCAAAAGAGTTTGGGCCACGAACCCTCCTTTTAGCTTTGGGGATAAGTTTATTGACTCAATTTGTTTTATTGAAAGAATTAACCCTTTAGCACATTAGTTTGGATACTAGATAATTCACCTTCCTCTTTTTTCATTTTAAGGACATAGTGGAGCATATGAGTTACATTTTTTCCATAAGGCACAATGTTCCCTCTATGAGATTTATTTGGGCTAGGGTGCACCTCCTCAACAACTACTTTGACTCTACCAGCAATTACCTCTGTTCTTTTATTTGTGAACTTGTCATTTTTGCTCTTTGTGACATCATCAACTTTTAGCTCCTTCACCATGTGGTTAATCAGGTAGAAGTTTGCATCAATGAAGTGTGACTCAGCCTTGGTGAATGGCTTGTCATCAACAACTATCTTCTTCTTGACCCCATCCTCATAGTACTTTAACATTGATGGTAGGTAGATGCAACCACTCTATTCTCATGTATCCAAGGCCTTCCAAGCAAGACATTGTACGGAGTCTTTGCGTTGATCACATGCATCCATGCACTTGATTGCATATCGCCAATTCTGATCCCTAATTTGATTGTGCCTATGGCTTTTTGCCCCCGTTGGTTGAATCCTTGAATCATCAAGCCATTTTTCGAGAGTTCGTCCATGATAATGCGAAGTTCCTTCACGGTGTGAATTGGCAAGATATTCATTGAGGATATTCCATCAATCAAAATTTGATTTACCCTTTTATCGCACATATATCCAACCATGTATACTGGGCGATTATGAAGAGTGTTACCTAGTAGAAAATCATCATTCGTGAATGTGGCTTTTTCCTCGCAAGCATTAACTTCTTGATGAATGGACTCAATAGGAATTTTTCGAAGATGGTGCGAACTATAGGTCATCACTTTTTTCTTTTCCATTATCAGCATTACAACAAGAGGCTTCAATACCATCATGGGAAATATTCGTACGTAGCTAACTTGGTAAGAACTCCTCCAAAGTCACTGGATGTCGTGGCTTTTGAGGGTGGTGCACCTTCATTTTTGCTTTCTTCAGATGCTTAAGTGGTTTCTATTTCCTTAATCATTCACCATTATTTTTCTTGTTGGTTGTTCTATTGATTTTTTTGTTGGCTTCTTTTGTAGCGTCTACGGCGAGTCACCAACGTCCAACCTTCATCATCATCAGGCTGGTCAACTCTGACTTTGTTATTCTCCTGTAATTCTTCATCTTTACTTCCTTCAAAGCTGTATAACTCATCTTGATTGAATGAGCCAAATGTGATAGAAACTTGGTTTGCACTTGGCTTCTCATCTTCAAGCACAATCTTTTTCTCACCAGCCAAGTCAACAGCTTTGTCCATGAAGACGAAGCACTTCTCAAGAGGATGACGCATAAGTCGATGATACTTGCAGTAATTTGGATCATTAGTTCTCCCAGTTTCATTTGGACGTTTCATCTGTAGAAATTAAATGAGCTTTAGCTCGATGAGTTCTTAAAAAATTTCAAAAGCACATCAAAATCCAGAAACGGGTACTCCTTTTCTTGTATTTCCTTTAGAGTCAACTTTCCACTTGGCTTTCCCTGAAAAGAAGTTATCTTCATACTTTGCTTCTTGCTCATCTTCCTCGTGAACTTCATAAGCAACATGATGATATTCATAGATCCTTTGCTTTCAGATTTGGGCACGAACTTGCTCCATTTCTTGACATCCTACTTGTCATTTCTTTTGAGAGGCTCGTACATAGGCAACCTTTCATTTCCAATAGAGGCCATGCTTAACTCCATGTCATGGACACGAGCAGCAAGTTCTTCGAATGTCCTAGGCTTGATGCCTTGCAATATATAACGAATTCCTAATTAATGTTTTGGATGCATATCTCTATGCCAAAACCTTCACTAAGCCAATATTTTCAGTTGAGGTATACAATCCTCCATCGATTGATGAAGTCGATAACTGGTTCATCCTTTCGTCGATGAGTATTTGTAAGTTACACCATGCTCATAGTACCTCTCGTGCTATAGAAACAATTGAGGAACTCTTGCTCTAGTTGATTCTAGCTATCAACAGATCTTGCCTCGAGGTCAGTATAACAATCAAAAACATTTTCTTTTAGCAAGCGAACAAACTGTTTGACGAGGTAATCTCCGTATGTCCCAACATTGTTGCATGTCTCAATAAAGTTTGCCACATGTTGCTTTGGATTGCCCTTGCCATTAAATTATTGAAATTTGGAATGTTGATAGCCAGCGGGCATCTTCAGCCTATCAATCCTTGTAGTTTACGACTTTGCATATATAAAGGATAACTTGCCAGCAATTTCACACTTGTTTTTAGTAGTCCCTTCAATGAACTTCTTTAGTTAATCGATTGGAATCATCCTTTCAGAAGATAACAAGATTTCCTTAGCGGATGCTACTTGTCTTGGGGAAGGGTCAATCAATTGAACTTCTGGGTGCTTGCCAGGAGCATGGATGGATTTTCCGTCCATCAAGATTCCCACCCTATCCGTTAACTTGTCAATTCGAGCATCTTGATTTTGCATGCACTTGGTCAAACAAAAATTGCTTCTATCAAATTTGCTAACTACTTTTACATAGATGAAGTTTTCGTCACCATTGCTTGCATGATTGGTGTGGACAACGGAGAGTAGCATGGATTGTCAGATAGATTGATCCTTGATTGGATCACCCTATATAGTTTGGGGAGGATCCATCACTTGAAGTACCATCATCTTTCTTCACAACAGAGTTCTTGGATCTTTAGTGGTGAAGTAGAGCTAGATTCTCCCTAACCTTTCCAGCAACATTCCTTCCTCCTTCAGGTGCGTTCATAAAGGATCTTGCTCCTATTGAGGATAAAGATCCAAATATTGATATAGATGTGTCACAACCCAAAATCGCATTGAAGCCGTGATGGCTCCTAACACCTCTTGCTAGGCAAGCAAACAACTAATGTGAGTAAATAAACTTTTATATAACAATATCAAAATAGTCTCGAATACAAAATAAAATAAGTAATTGAAGTCAAATGACGATAAAAATGAAACCCATCCCAAAATCCGGTGTCATCGAGTACATGAGCTCTATAGAGTAATACGACAAGATCTTATCAATTACAATACTATCTGAATGACTAACAGTAATAACACGAAATAAGAAAATGGTACTTCAAGGCCCACGAACAAAATAGTAGTGCTACCTCGGAGTCATCAACATGAACCAATGCCACCCTCTAGCTATCACCTCTATTTGAAGCACTTGGATCTGCACATAAAGTGCAGAGCGTAGTATGAGTACAACTAACCTCAGATGCTCAATAAGTAACAAGCCTAACCTCGGGCTGAAAGTGGTGACGAGTTTGGCAAAGTTCAATATTCATTCGCAATAGCCAATAACAACAAAAATAACAGTATAATGATGGACAAAAGAAAAGTAGCTCAGGTAATACCAGGTTCAACCTTTTCAATAAGAGGAGAAATAAGATTGCTTTTCAAGTATAACAGTTAAGGGATAAATCTTTCCACAGAAATTACCTAGACGTGGATTTGTCTATTTAACTGCGATCCCAAATTAAAAATCAATAGAGATATCAAGTACCAATTAGCATGATGAAAGAAATACAACCCTGTGTGTGCATGACAAGTATACATGCCAAAATCCACGATATCACAGTTTAATCATCAAGAATACCAAATCAATGCACATATATAATGCCTGGCATCATCACAAATATATACACTCACTCAGCACTGTACGGTTGCCTGACAAAAGTCCCTCACCAAGCACGTATCAAGTGCCTATACACACATGGCCCAAATTAGCATGGGCTATCACCTCACTTCGGAGGGTGGATCCTAGCCCAAGCACTGATCGGATCAAAAGTCAACGATCATCATCACGCAGTCCAACATGAGGCCTAGCGCACACGTCACCTCACTATCAATATCAACATGGCTCTATGGCCCAAGTTTAGTCATTAATCAGCTCAAATATCACTATGCCAATATCTTACAATATCTAAATCAATATACCTCATAGATTATGCCAATGTACCACAAATCAGCTCAAACATGTGTCATACAAGTGAAGACACTAACAATATGTGAAATAACATATAAAAAGTGCACAAAGACTGAGCTATAACACGAAAATATAATATTATGATCGAAAAATATGATAACGGCTAAGGAGAATAGCTTAACATAGTAAAGATTGCCCTATTATATCTCAAACAGATAAGCAAATAGTCTGAACATGAGTTCTAGCATGATAATAGCTCACATAGTCATACTGGTGTAGAATAACTCGGTAACAAAAAGGCATGATAACAAAACAAGGAAAATAATAGCCTAAAGTCTATCTGGATCATGAATAACTATGCTGTATGCATATACGCTCGTCACCTCGCACGTGCGACACTCCCAACATGTATCAAGTATCATATCCAATGGGGAAATTACCCTCAAACCAAGCATAGACAAGTTACTTACCTCAAAGCGCAAGACTCAATACTCCAAGAATGCCTTCCCACGTGAATCGACCTCTGAACGACTCGAATTTAGCAAAAAATAACTCAATAACGTCAAATAAAGCCACAGGAATCAATTCCAAACACAAAAGTTTTGATCTTTATTCAATTCACAACAAAGTCAACAAAAGTCAACCCGGGCTCACATGGTCAAAACTTGAGTCAAGGGGTAGATCCCGACTACCCATAACTCCACAAGTCCAAATATATGATTAGATTCCAAAATAAAGTCCAAATCAACCTTCAAATCCACAATTTTCACTATCTTATGTTGTAGGGATAAACCCAACATTTCCCTCAAAATGTTATATTTAGGTGTTAATGATCCATGTAGCTTCTTAAAATAATATAAAAAATGAGTAAAAATCACTTACCCAAAGTCTTGTATAAAAGTCTCCTTGAAAATCGTCCCTCTCCAAGTCTAGGGTTCAAAATATAAGATGATAAGCTAAAATTCCGAAATTAGTACTTAAATGAGTCTGACCAGCACTACCCTTTGCGAGCGTGGCCTAAGGCTCGTGTTCGCGAAGCACAATTCAGCCACTGCCCAAGAAGACCCTTCACAAATGCGCTCAATCACCCGCGAACGCCATTCACTAGCATCCTAAACCTACGCGAACATGACCCTGACCCTACAAACACGATGGTTAACCTCCATCCCATTCCAGTAGCCCTTACCTCTACGTGAATGCGAGCTCAGAAGCGCGAACGAAAAGGCCACTTGCCACAAACCTTCACGTATGCGACATACTGTCCGTGACGTGAAAAACAAAACCATCCCGACCCCTAATAAGCCTCTACAATCGCGAGACATGCTCTGCGATCGCGAGGCATACTAGATACCAACGGCAATCAGCAATCTCAACCAAGCTCTAGGTGGTGCAAAACTCACTCGAGTCACCCGGAACCCTATCTAGTCATACCAACAAGTCCGTAAATACTATGCGATGAAGATCATCACATTTACGAATCGATGATCAAACCACAAATTAAACTTCTCTTAAGTTCATAAGCTTCTAAACTTCCAACACACCGTCTGATTGCTATCAAACCAACTTGGCGTGCAACCAAACTTTTCACACAAGTTTCAAATGACATAACAAACCTGTTTCAAGTGTTGGAATAGCAATCCAAACCCGATATCATCAAAGTCAACTCCCGGTCAAACCTATGGACCTTCCAAACCTTCAAATATCCAACTTCTGACAATTAGAGCCAAAATATCTTAGGAACCTCCAAATTCAAATTCAGACATATGCCCAAGTCCAAAATCACCATACAAACCTATTGGAATCGTCAAAACACCAATCCGAGTTAACCTACTCGAAAATCAAACTTTGGTCAACTCTTACAACTTAAGCTTTCAACTATGAAACTAAGTGTTCCAATTCATTCCAAACCCTTCCTGAAAACAAACAAACCATCCCCACAAGCCAGATAACAATAAACAAGCATACGTGAAGCATTAAATAGGGGATAAGGCTGAAATACACAAAATGTTTGGCTGGGTCATTACTTTCTCCCCCTCTTAGACAAACGTTCCTCCTCGAAAGGGTTTAGAATCATAACTGGGATATTTAAAAGGTGAGGATATCTGCTCCACAAATCATGCCCGATCTCCCAAGTCTCAATCTCGATCGGTTCACTCTCCACTAAACCTTCACTATTGTAATATATTTAGAACTCAACTTCCGAGCCTGCCTATCCAAAATGGCCACCGGCTCTTCTTCGTAAGCTAGATGCTCATCCAACTGCACTAAACTAAAATCCAACATGTGTGACTAATCCTCATAATACTTCTAAATCATGAAAACATGGGTGGTAAGGGATCTGTAGGCCACCTCACCCACTCTTTATCACACCTTGAATGGACCAATATACCGAGGGCTTAATTTGCCCTTCTTTCCAAATCTCTCACGCCCTCCGTAGGTGAAACTTTAAGAAGAACCTTCTTACCCTCCATGAAAGCCACATCGCGAACCTTCCTATCAGCATAATTCTTTTGCCTGGACTATACGACGTCGATCTTAAATGACCTTCACCTCCTCGAAAGCATAACAAACCAAATTGGTGCCCAAAAATATAGCCTCCCCAAGCTCAAACCAACCAATGGAGAACGACATTGCCTCCCATATAATGCCTCATAAGGAGC
Organism: Nicotiana attenuata; assembly: GCF_001879085.1. NCBI lineage: Eukaryota > Viridiplantae > Streptophyta > Magnoliopsida > Solanales > Solanaceae > Nicotiana > Nicotiana attenuata. The sequence goes on from NW_017671745.1 coordinate 110,422, forward strand.
CATCCGGATGCTCGGCTGATAGCAACTGTTGTATGCAAACTCGGCTAATGGTAGAAATTGATCCCACTAGCCTCTGAAATAAATAACACAAGCCCTTAACATATCCTCCAAAATTTGAATGGTCCGCGAGGTCTATCCATCTATTTGAGGGTAAAATGTAGTGCTCACTCAACCTGCGTGCCTAACTTACACTGAACCGCTCCTAAAAAGTGTGAACTAAACTGAGTGCCACGATCTGAGATGATAAAAATAGGCACACCATGCAAGTGGACAATCTATCTGATGTGGATCTTAGCCAACTTCTCCAAAGTGTAGGAAGTCATGAATAGAATTAAATGCGCATACTTTGTCAAACTGTCTGCAATGACCCAAACAACGTCAAATCTCTTCAAGGTACGTGGGAACCCCACCACAAAGTTCATGGTAATGCGCTCCCACTTTCACTTAGGTATCTCAATCTTCAGAAGCAACCCACTTGGTCTCTGATGCTCACACTTGACCTACTTGCAATTAAAACACCGCGCAACAAATCTAACAATGTCTTTCTTCATCCTCTGCCACCAATAATGCTGTTTTAAATTACGATACAGCTTCGTATCACCTGGATGAATAAAATAATGCGAACTATGATCCTCCTCAAGGATCAACTCTCCTAAACCATCCACATTAGAACACAAATCCGTCCCTGAAGATGAAATACACCATCATCACTAATGGTTATCTCTTTAGCACCACCTCGCTGCACCGTGTCCTTAAGGACAAGCAAATGGGGATTGTTATATTGACGAGACTTAATGGGCTCAACCGACAATGACTGAGATACAACACAAAAAAGGACTCTACTAGGCTCTGAAATATTCAGTCTCACCAACCCTATTGGCCAACTCCTGAACATACATGGCTAAAGGTCTTTCCACAGCTGGAATGAATCCAAAACTCCCCACACTCTCTGCCTTTCTACTTAAGGCCTCTGTTACCACATTCTTCTTCCCCCGATGATAAAGAATAGTGATATTATAATCCTTTAACAGATCCAACCATCTTCGCAGCCTCAAATTCAAATCTTTCTATTTAAATATATGCTGGAGACTCTGATGATCCGTATACACCTCATAAGACAGGACATATAAATAATGCCTCCAATGCTTGAGCACGTGAACAATAACTGCCAACTCCAAATCATGTATTGGATAGTTCTTGTCATGGGGCTTCAACTGGCATGACATGTAGGCAATAACCTCACCATCTTGTATCAATACACACCCAAAATCAATTCGCAAAGCATCACAATAAACCGTATACGACCTCGATCCTGAAGAAAAAACCAAATCTTGAGCCGTAGTCGGATCTTTCTTGAGCTTTTGAAAACTCTCTTCACACTCATCCGGCTACCTAAAGGGAGAATCCTTCAAAGTCAACATGGAAAATGGGGCTACAATAGATGAAAATCTCTCTACGAAGCGACGGTAGTAACCAGCCAAACCCAAGAAGCTCCTGATCTCTGTGGCGGTGGAAGGTCCGGGACAAGTTTGAACTACCTCAATATTCTTCGGGTCTACCTTGTTCCCAACACTAGATTCCACATGACTCAAGAACGCCACCGAGTCCAACCAAAACTCGCACTTGGAGAACTTAGCATAAAGTTTTTTCTCCCTCAAAATCTGAAGCACGGTCCTTAAATGCTGCTCGTGATCCTACCTACTATGCAAATACACCAATATATCATCCATGAATACAGTGACAAAAGAATCCAAATAAGACTGGAACACACTATTCAATAAATGCATGAAGGCTTCCGTGGCATTAGTTAACCCAAACGACATCACCAAAAACTTATGATGCCCATAATGAGTCTTGAAATTTGTCGTAGGGATGTCTGAAGCACTAATCTTCAACTTGTGATACCCCAATCTCATGTCAATCTTTGAGAACATCGTAGCTCCCTGAAGCTGACCAAACAAATAATCAATGTGTGGCACTGGATACTTGTTCTTGAGGATAACTTTGTTCAACTACCGGTAGTCAATATACATTCTCATAGACCCATCTTTCTTCTTAACAAACAACACTGGTGCACACCAAGGTTACACATTAGGCTTGATGAGTCCCTTATCCAGTAACTCCTCTAGCCGCTCCCTCAATTTCTTTAACTCAACAGGAGCCATGCAATATGGTGGAATAGAAATAGGCTGAGTGCTTGTTGTCAAATCAATACAAAAATCAATATCCATATCAGGTGGCATGCCCGGTAGGTCTACATGAAACTCATCTGAAAACTCCCTCACTACTGGAATTGACTCAACAGTAGGAGTCTCAGCACTAACATCTTTGAAAAATGCTAGATACATCAAATATCCCTTCTCAACCATCCTTTGAGCCTTGAAGAATGAGATCACTCTACTAGGATTGCAACCAAGAGAACCCTTCCACTCCAACTTCGGCAAACCCAGTATAGCTAACGTCACGATCTTAGCATGATAATCAAGAATAGCATGGTACTAAGATAACCCATTCATACCCAAAATCACATCAAAATCCATCATATCTAACAATAAAAAGACCATCCTCGTCTCGACAAACATATAGTGACCATATAGGATCGATAAAATTGATCCATCACAATAGAATACCCAACCGGTGTAGAATAGGGGTGGCAAACGAATCACGTGGCATATAAGGACAAGAATAAAAGTATGAGGATCAAACAATACCGAAGCATCTCTGTGGCACACAAAAACAATACTTGTAATAACAATATCAGAAGCAACATCCTCTGTACTCACTGGGAACGCATAGCATCTGGCCTGACCTCCACTAGATTGAGCTCCCCTTCTAGGACGACCTTTTCCTGGATGACCTCCACCCTGAGCTGGCTAAGCTGGTGGTGTAACAATTGATGCATGAATCATAGTCTATCCTCCTGCTACCTTGAATCTCTGGCTCAACATAATCACGAACACGCTTCAATAGGAGCTATTAGTGGCTCTACGGTAGCTGCCCAAGTAGGGGCTCTAGCTCCAGTGTGTGCTCCACCCCTACCTTTGCACCTGGCCTGGGATACTGGTTCCTGCTCCGTAGGGAATAGTCCAATCTTTTCCAGCACCGGTGCAATATGAAAGAGTCCTTTAGAATTCACTGAACCAGATGTACGCGTCCTCACCATTTGTGAGAGAATAGAAAAGTAAATATTCAGACTTTTGGATAAAAAAAAGCATACAGAGGATGAAAGAAACAGATTCCTAACAGCCCTGTAGTCTCTTGAAGATAAGTACAGACGTCTCTGTATCGATTCACAAGACTCTATTAGACTTTCTCAAGACTCGTGAGACCGAAGAAACCTAGTACTCTGATACCTAATTGTCACGAACAAAAATCCGGTCGGAGCCGTGATAGTTCCTAACACCGCTTGCTAGGCAAGCCAACGACCAATGTGCGTAAATCAACTTAAATAACAGTATTAAATAGTCTCAAATGTAGAATAATATAAATAACTAAAGCCAAATAACACTACAACTAAAAACTATCCCAAAATCTAGTGCCATCGAGTACATGAGCTCTAAAGAGTAATAGGTACAACATCTGATCAAAATACAATACTGTCTAAACGACTAACACTAATAACATGAAATAAGAAAAAGGGACTTCAAGGCTTGCGGATGGAGAGTCTCCAACAGGAACAAATGCCGCCCTCTAGCTATCACCTCTATCAGAAGCACCTGAATATATGCACATAAGTGTAGAGTGTAGTATGAGTATAACCAACCCCACGTACTCAATATGTAACAAGCCTAACATCAGGCTGAAAGTAGTGACGAGTTTGGTAAAGTCCAGTATTCATTTTCAATAGCCAACAACAACAATAACAGTATAATGATGGCAAAAGGAAAAATAGCTCAGGTAATACCAAGTTCAACCTTTTCATAATAAGAGGAGAATTAAACATGCTTTTCAAATATAACAACTAAGGCATAAATCTTTCCACAGAAATCACCTGGACATGGATTTATCAATTTAATTATGATTCCAAGGTCTAAATATCAAATAGAGACATCAAGTACCAAGTAGCATGAGGAAAGAAATACAACTTTGTTCACCATAAAAAGTATACATGCCAAAATCCACGACATCGCAGTTTAATCATGTAGAATACTAAATCATAGCACATGTATAGTGCCTAGCACAAGTACCTCTCCATCATCATCACACACATACACACATAGAGAGAGATCACTATATAGGTGCCTGACATAAGTCCTTCACCAAGCACGTATCAAGTGCTTACACTCGCATGGCCCAAAGTAGCATGGATTATCACCTGACTCCAGGAGAGGATCCTAGCCCATGCGCTGATCGAATCAAAATGTTAACGATTATCATCACTCAGCCTAACATGAGGCCTGGCGCATGCGTACCTCACTATTAATATCAACACTGCTCTATGGCCCAAGTTCAGTCATTAATCCGCTCAAATCTTATTATGCCAACATCTCACAATATTAAAATTAATATATGCATGGATTATGCCAAGGTGCTACAAATCAGCCCAAACCTGTGTCACACGAGTGAGGACACTAACAACATGGTGAGATAATATATAAAAAGTACATAAAAACAGAGATATAGCACGCATATATAATATCATTACAGAAAAATATGAGTACGGCTAAGACAAATAGCTTAACACAGGAAAGATAGCCCTATCATGTCTCAAACAGGTAAGAAAATGACCTGAACATAATTTGTAGCATGAATAATAGGTCAAGTAGTCATACAAGTGGAGAAAAATATGGTAACAAAGAGGCATGATAGAAAAACAAGGCAAGTAATAGCTTAAAGTCTACTTGAATCATGAATAGCTATAGTGTACACAATTACGTTCTTCACCTCGCACGTGCGTCACTCCCAACATATATTAAGTATCATAGTCAACAGAGAAATTACCCTAAAACCAAGCTTAGACAAGTTACTTACCTCAAAGCGCGTGAATCAATACTCCAAGAATGCCTTCCCACGCGAATCGACCTCTGAACACTCGAATCTAGCAAAAAATAACTCAATAACATCAAACAAAGCCATAGGAATCAATTCCAAATAATAAAGCTTCACTCTTTATTCAATTTTCAAAAAGTCAACAAAAGTCAATCCAAACTCACATGGTCAAAACCCGAGTCAAGGGTTAGATTCCCACTACCCATGACTCCACGAGTCCAAATTTGTGATTAGATTGCAAAACCAAGTCCAAATCAACCTTCAAATCCTCAATTTTACTCTCTTAATTTGTAGGAAAAAACTCCGAATTTCCCTCAAAATTTCATATTTTATGTGAAAGTAATCCATGTAGATTCTTGAAATAATAAAAAAATATGAGTAGAAATCACTTACCCCAAAGTCTTGTATGAAAGCCTCCTTCAAAAATCGTCCCTCTCCAAGTCTAGGGTTCAAAATATGAAAGAATGAGCTAAAATCTCGAAATTGGAACTTAAATGAGTCTGTCCAGAACTATCCTTCGCGAACACGACCCAAGCCTCATGTTCGCAAAGCACAATCCATCCATAATCCAAAATGACCCTTTGCGAATGCGGTCAACCACCCAAGAACGCAATTAACTGGCATCCTAAGTCTACGTGAACGTGACCCTGACCCCGCGAATATGATGGCTAACCTCCAGCCAACTCCTAACAGCCTTTATCTCTACGTGAATGCAAGCCTAGAAGCGCTAAAATGAAAGCCACTGATCACAAACCTTCGTGAATGAGATATGCTATCCGGGAACGCGAAGAGCTAAGCCATCCCGACCCCAAATAAGCCTTCGCGATCGCGAGACAAGCTCTAGATCGTGAAGCACACTAGACACCAGCAGTAATAAGTAATCTGAACCAAGCTCCGAGTGGTCCAAAACTCACCCAAGCCATTGAAGATCCCATTCAATCATACCAACAAGCACGTAAACACTACCAAGACCTATCCAAAGCTTTTAAATACATAAAAGATCATTACATCTACGAATCGATGATCAGTCCATAAATTGAACTTCTTTTAAGTTCATAAGCTTCTAACTTCTAGCCAAGTTTCCGATTCTTATCAAACCATTTCGGAATGCAACCAAACTTTGCACACAATTCGCAAATGATATAACAAACCTATTTCAAGTCCTAGAACAAAAATCTAAAACTGATATTGTTAAAGTCAACTCCGGTCAAACCTATGAACCTTCCAAACCTTTTAATTTCAACTTTCGACAATTAGATCCAAAGCAACCTAGGAGCCTTCAAATTTAAATCTGTATATAAGCTCAAGTCCAAAATTACCATACGAACCTATTGGAACCATAAAAATACCAGTCCGAGGTCACCTACTTGAAAGTTCAACCTTGGCCAACTCTTACAACTTAAGCTTCCAACCATGGAACTAAGTGTTCCATTTCATTCTAAAATCTTTCCTAAACTAAACCAACCATACCAGCAAGTCACATAACAATAAACAAGCATACGGAAAACATCAAATTAGAGAATATGGCTCAAATACACAAAATGATCAGTCGAGTTGTTATAACATCACACTTGAAGTGCTTATTGTCCTAAAGAGCATGCTTTTCTTTTTGTAACTGGTTTAAAGCTTTCAATGGTAACATTCCTACTGGGCATGCCAGAATTTGTAGACAATAAAATTTGTGTCAAGAAAATAATCAAGACTGAAAAAATATTTCAACAATCGTAGTAGTTTTTAAATTATTTGAATGGTACAATCTCTATGAATCCTCTAATTCTTCTTTATTAAGGTAAATTCAAGAGCTTTTGATCTTGATTTTAAATTTATGCTTGTTTCCATGAACAATGATCTTGAATTCAAATAGCACGAACTTTGATTCGAACTCGTACTCCTTGAACCTTGATTTTCTCTTCGTTCTTGAGCTCGAACTTGATTTTTTTATCTTAAAATTGATTATGTGAAGCTTGAATCTTGTAGAGAAATTTGCGCCATTTGATCCACGAGCCTTATGTTGCTTCTTGTTATGATCCCTTTTTTGAGTTATGAATACCCGTATTTATAGTTGTGGGAAGGAGACTTGTGATAAGGACAAATTATTTTTATTTGATTTGGTTGGTTGACTTAAATAACTAACCAATCAGTGAAGCAATGATGAGGCCGTATTTGATTGGCCAGATATGTCACTTGTACATGTGATGTCATTTCGTTGCCCTTTAAATCTGACTTGACATGCTTTGTAATTTTAATACGTGGGATGACCCTATTGGCTCTTTCGTTTGACTTGGTGTGCCACGTCAGTTGACACATGGGACGAATGGGCCTGTAGAAAGATAACATCTTGGGTTTAATGAAGTGAGCTCATCACTTGTAACCCAATTAAATGGGCTAGCCCAATGAATTTGGACTTATTTATTTAACTCATATATATTGGACTTATATAATTAATCAAATTATATTAACCAATAATATTTATTTAGACTGATATATCTTGAATTAAAATATAACTTACATTATTTTATGAATTTAAATACTTAAACACCTAAAAATCTATCATATATTTACATTTTAGCCCTTATGTAGCATGTATGATAAGAAAATAAGATTTGGGTCTAATTTAATCTTAAAAGCTAGGTGCCATAAGATACAATTTTCCAATACCCTACGAAGATACCAAAGAACCCATAGCCACCGAATGGGGGATATTTGTCAACCACAAAAAAATGGTTACTTCTATTTTCCTTTTTGGTTTAGCCTTGGGTATCACCACTTCAATTTACTCAGATTCATTTTTTTTTTGTGAAATAGATAATTTTATAAATAGTACATCATTGTTTGGGAGCTACTGCTCTCGAGAGTTGCATTATCATTGTATTTTGAGAGTTACATTATCATTGTCTTGTATTACAAAGGGATTATCCCTGGTTTTACGTACAAAAACAGTTCCTATGATGTCTGCCCATAGGGCCTTGTTTACAAATTTCGAAGGAATTGTATAATTTCTGCCCTATCAAACAACTTCATATTTGCTCCTTCCTTTGCGAGGAGGTCCGCAACTTGATTTAGCTCTCTGAAATTATGTCCTATTGCTGGGTTCTCCACTGCTCCATCAATGACCTGCATTCAAAGATAGTAGAGTTATAATGTAGGTTTCCCTCTTTTAGGATCGTTAGAACATGTTAAGAATCAGTGCAGATCTGTAGAGGTGTAAAATTTTGTTCAAGGGATATTTTGAGACACTGCCATAGTGCTTGGAGTTCATCCTATAAATTGGTGGTATGTGGTAAGTCTCTCATGTATCCTATCACCTAGTCGCCCTTGCTATTCCTAAAGATACCCTCCTAGCCCCTCCTACTCTTGATTTCGGGCAAGCAGCCCCATCCGTGTTAAGATTATAGGAGCCATTAGATGGTGGCTCCCATTTAATGTTGATTGTGGTGGTTTCTCCTTTATCCCTATGGTGGACAACCACATGATGATATTTAGTGGCTTTGGAAATGGTTTATTTAACAGGGGTACAGTTCTTTTCTTTCTAGAAAGATTATTGTTTCTTGTGAGCCATAGACTCCAGAAACAAAAAGGATGAAGGGATTTCCAGTGGATAACATCATTGAATTGCATGTTCTTGACCTTGTGCCATGTATCCTCCTAGTGGACGATTGAAAGCACAAGGTGTGGATGGGAGGTCTTGTTTGTACACTCCAGGGTTAGGGACTGCCTGAAAGCTCTGACATTTGTGCATTCAAAGAAGATGTGGTTGATGTATTCCACTCCAGAGGAGCGGAAATGACATATTGGGATTATATTTAAGCCTATGCTGTTTAGGTGCTTGGCAGTGGGAAGTCTGTTATGTTGCATCATCCAAGTGAAATTTTCTCTTGTTAGAGAGACCTTTAGCCTCCAAATCTATCCAAAGGAGTCATGATGGCTGGTACTGGGGTTTAGCTCAGAACTAATTAGGTTGTAGGCTGATTTAAAGCTATAAAGCCTATTTTTATTGAGGTTCCAAATAAGTTTATCCTCAGAGTTGCTAGAAACAGGGATGAAGGTGGATTGAATAACACACTTAATGTCCCTAGGGATGGGGTAGTGAATAGCATCAAAGTTCCATTCCCCATTGCTGAGGATGGAGTTAATCTTAATGGTCAAGTCGTAGCCGTGCCAAGGCCCATAGAGGATTGAGTTGGGGGTCTGCACATTAGGGATCCAGTTATTAGTAAGTAAGTTGACTCCATCTCCTTTATGGACAACCTATCTAGAGGTCTTGATACAAACCTTCAACCTTCCTAAATACATCGCCAAGTCCTAGTCTTTGGTTTAGCTCTAGAAATGGTTACCACCATAGTGCTTCCCTATTAGTACCATATCCCACATAGTTTCAGTGTTCTTGTATAATCTCCAAGCTACACTGGTTTTCAGTGTTCTTGTATAATCTCTAAGCTAGATTTGTTAGGCTAGCTTGGTTTTTCATGTGGGATTGTGAAAGGCCCCCCTTGTTCTTTAGTTTAGTAATAATATCCCATTTAATCATGTGCAGTTTCCTTTTTTCAGCAGTTGTTCCCCATATAAAGTTCCTTTGGATTTTATCTATCTGGTTGGTGATATGTGAGGGTAACTTTATATAGTTCATCACATGGCTAGGAATGCTTCCCAATCTAGCTTTGGCCATAGTTGTACGGTCAGCCATGTTTAACATCTTAGTTTTCGAACCAACCAACCTAGTATTCATACTGTCAATGATGAATTGGAAATCTCTATTGGTAGGCCTTTTGTGGAAAACGTGGAAACCTATGTACTTACCAAAAACTCTACTTTTTCTAATTCCTAGCATTGAGCTGCAGCTATTAGCCCAATCCTCTTTATAATTGGTTGAAAAGATGACCTTGGATTTCGGGAAGTTAACCTTTTTTGGCCTGATGCAATGTTAAACTCATCTAAGGTTGCCAGGATAGCATCACAGTTCTTTTTTATTGTCTCTACCAAAGAGTGTGAGATCAACATCAAAGAAAAGGTGAGAAACTTTTGGGCCATTCCTGCTGATGGTGATTGGAAACCAGTCCTTTCTCCGGACTGCCCGGTCAATATTCCTTGAGAGTCTTTCCATGCAAATAATGAATAGGTTGGGGGAGATGGGGTTACCCTGCATGAGTCCTCTAGTAGGATTGAAAGGCTCAGTTTGGCTCCCATTGACCATGATGGATATGGAGTTAGTGGAGATACATGAGAGGATCAGATTAATCAATTTAGGTGGGAACTTGAAGAACATTAGGGAGTCCCCGATGAAGGACCACTCAGGTCTGTCAAAGGCTTTCTCCAAGTCTATCTTAAGGACCATGTTAGCATTTTCCCTTTCATCTTTGGAAAGTGAGTGATGTATTCCTTAGAATTATGGCATTATCAGCAGCCCTTCCGTTAGATAGGAAACTGGCATGTGATGGCCAAATTATGGTCTGAATTAAGGGCTTTAACCTATTCACTATAATTTTAGCGACAAGCTTGTACGTTGTGTTGCACAATCCAATTGGTCTAAAGCTCTTAAGCATAGTAGAATTTTGGTATTTAGGGATCAAACATAGTAGGGTCTTATTGACTTCTGGAGGCATGGTTGAGGTGGTGAATACCTTCTGACAGAAGTTGTTGACTTGGGTAGCTAGGATGCTCCAGTATTTTTGGTAGAAGAAAGAATGCAGCCCATCAGGTCCAGGAGCCTTAAAGGGCTTGAAACAGTCCATGGGTTTCTTGCTTTTAGAGTACCTAAGGAGTTAGTCAAGGATACTCTCATGCTATTAGTAAGGACTAGAGGGGTGTCCTCACTGCAACAACTTTTGTAGGTACATGAGGTATGCGATATGGTAAAAGGTTTGCAAAGTAGCCTTTGGTTGTTTCTTTGATGAGGTTGGGGTCTTTGATCTGATTACCTACCTTATCTGTTAAGCTAAGAATCCTATTTCTCCTTCTTCTGTTGAGGGTGGTCGTGTGGAAGAATCTTGTATTAGCATCTCCTTCACACAACCAGCTAAATCTGGATTGAGCTTCCAAAAATCCTCCTCATTCTTAAGGATAGCTGAGAACTCTGCTTGGAGGTTTGATTCTAAGTACTGAAGGTAGGTGCTGAAAGGGTAGGCATTAGAATTTTGGATGGAATTAAAGCTAAATGTTTTTCTTCTTATGGAAGATATTTCCAAATACATGCCTATTCCAAGCGGTCACATTAGCCTTAAAAGTGTTGGTGTCGCCCAACAGATCATTTGTGGAGCTGAAGCTATTTTAAACAATGGAGGGGAAATCAGGGTGATCACACCACATAGACTCGAATCTAAAGGGACTTCTATGATCATTGTACTGTTGACTAGTAATGTTGAGGAAGAGTGGACAGTGGTCATAGTGGGTCCTAGGGAGGTGGGTAACAGTAGATTTTGGCTATGACTCAATCTAGACATTAGTGGCAAAGCATCTATCCAGCCTTTCTAGGATAAGGTCTTGCCTGTTAGTGCATCTTTTATTAGACCAAGTGCACTTTGAGCCTTTCAAACCTAGGTCAACTAGTCTACATTGGTTTAAATAGCCCTAAAAATGATTGCTTCTACTATTATTAATGCTGTTGCCCCCAAATTTGTCCCTGGATTTAAGGGCTTCATTGAAGTCATCTCCTTCAAGTCGGCTACCTTTATAAATAGAGGCCATGTCCTCAAGGGACTGCTATAATCTACTTCTATTGTGTAGGTGACTACTAGCATAAATAGCAAAGAAAAGCTATTTAGAGTCATCAAAGGTTACCCTCTCAATGACATTTACACCCTGGGGGTGTGGTACAGATCTCCTCGAGCTTCACTAGGTCATCCTTCCATATGACTAGAATTCCCCCAGATTGCCCAATGGTAGTGGATTGGAATTGAGCTGTGAATTGGAGCTCAACACTCAAATGCGTATGGTCAGCCATTCTTGTCTCAAGGAGAACAAGGGCAGTAGGGTTGTTGAGCTTGACCATGGAGGCACAATGTCATTGGAATTCAGCACTATTGGATCCCCTCGCATTCCATATTATGAAGTTCACCAGTAAAGGGTTGTGAGATGGGGCTTTCCTCTTGAGGCCCTTCCCTTTTCCCACTGGGGTCTCTTTCACTCTTCCCAGCACATGGCTTATTGCTATTGCCGAGTTCCCTATGTTTGGAGATGAGGGAACTTGGAGATTTAGTTTGGAACTTGTTAGCTTTCTGGGGTAGAGAACAATAAGCATTTCTCTGAACGACTCTTTGAACTCGATCACCTGGGCTTTTATCATGAGGAGTACTGATGTTTTTTGGACTCCTAGCTTTTCCAAGATGTTTTCTAGGTCTCCATTGGACTCCTTGAGGTACACCAGGGTCATGTTCTTCTCCTTGATTAGTTGGTCCATTGTTGTGGACTAAGTCGATGGTGGGGGAGTGGGCTGGTTCACCTATGGCCACAAGGTAAAAGCAGGTGATGGAAGAGGTATGTTCAGGTCCGTGAGTGGAAATAAGGGCATTGTTTGATAGAGCTGCCCCATCAGGTTGTTGAGCTCCTATAGAGAGAAGGGTTTTTCGGTGGCCATGTATTGGGCTTGGAGGAGAGTGGAAAGCCAAAGTTGGTGGCCGAAGCTGGACAAGCCTTGGTGAAGGAGGTGGGTAGCCAGTCGTGCTACATATTGAGGATCTTGGATGGTGATGGAGATTGAGACTAGCCTAACCATCATTTGTAGTGACTGGGAGTGGCCCTGCAAAGCCATCTCCAGCCAGGATTTCGGCATCAAATCCTATGGTCGTGGAAGAGTGGACATTGTTAGGGGTGTGGTGTTCAGTTGAGGGTTGGGGTTGATTCAGTTCTCCATTGATTTGTTAGAAGATCATATTATGGATGTATCATACAACAACAACCCAATATAGTCCCACAAGTGGGGTGTAGGTATATTATGGATGTTCCATAGCATCCACCAAAGGCAAAAGTAATAACTAAAACCCTGAGCCACAGATCCGAAGATAACTTAAGCCAACTAAAAGGCTGTGAGAGAAGAGAAAATTAAAGAGTTACATCAGCTAAGTGAATCAGGAGTCTTACTATTAGACCCATATAAATATAGAAATCATGAGTCAAAACACTGCAAAATCACTCTTAATATTAGAGGTACAAGAGAGATAGTACAACATCCATACTCTATAACAGCTCGACGATAAAGCCAGTTAGAAAAGTACCAACCTCATAAGGAGTAAGTATAAAGCACCCACTGGATTGTATATGCACTAGATGTGGAAGGGTAGTTATGAAAGAGATAGAAAATACGATGCTAAATTTAAAGGTAAGTAAGGTAAAGGTAAAGAAGGTACGAGATACTCAAGTACAGAAGGTTGTGAGTAGTCCAGACTTCAAATAGAGGGTTAGAAGCATTGTGATTTAGAATCCACAAACGATAGCTGTGTAGTTAGTGGCATATCTTCTAGCCTATGGTTTCTACGTACCGAGAGGTCTAGTTAAGAGAGTAAAGTAGAGTTAGAGATGACATGATATCTCTCTTGCGAGTAGTGTAAATAGATATGTGTAGGTCGCAAGCTAAAGTATGGTAGAGCAACAAGGTTTTAGGTAGACGGGAGTAAGGATAAGAAAAGGTAATTGAGAAGGTGACGAGAATAGGCAATTCCTTGGCATTAAACACATCAAAACAACAGAGTTGATGGTTTTCGTAAGTTTTAGAAAACTCAGTACAACCTGAATGAACTCGGAGGAGTTTAATACTAGGAGCATTTAGAAAAGAGGGAATGCTGTCCTGGTAGTAGAATAAGGGTGTAATTGTGATAAATGATAAGTAGATGACATTTAGGCCTCCGATTGAGTAATGATATAAAGAAAAGGGATTTCATGGGTTGAACAGGATTAGAGTACCCCCCATAAGATGAATCACATTAGGATGCTATGAAATACGATTATTGAAGTATAGTATCGTCCCTAGGTCGATCAGGAAAATCACCTCAAATGTTCCCCGATGAGACGTGAGCCTTAGTGAAAATGTGTTACATAAGAGGTTTATCAGTGGTAGATTATAGATCAACATTAAGGTGAATCAACAATAGGAGGATAAAAATTTCAAAGTATGAGATGAGATTAGACCATCATTATTAAGATGAACAATAATAAGAACTAAGATACTTAGATTTATATATATTGAATAAGCAGCGAGAGAGTAACCTGGAGTTAGGTAGCAAACCTCGGTAATAATAAAGCGAAGTAAGTGTTATGGTATAGTATAACCTACCTAGATGTAGTAAAGCCATAAGGATAGATATAGAAGGCTAGAAAACAAGATATAGCAACAGCCGTAAGTTCGACAAAGTACCGAGCGAAGAACTTCAGTACACCTATATATACCGAGAGGAACAACTTGTCATAGTTCTGTATATGTTCCCAAAGTGAGGCCTAGAAATTGGCTAAAAGCTGGAGGAAAAAGGATAGAAGAGTCGCATAGGCGCACATACAAGGACAAAGTCCTACGGGCTGCATGATAGAAGGTCTCAACAATTACGAGATTGGAAGAATTCCGACAACAAATCGTGGTGTGAGAAAAAGGCCTAAAGGGAGAATGTTCTAGACTTCGAATTTAATCATGGAACAGTTGCCAAGATGGCAAGGACAATATTAAAATATTTGTAACAACTATGGGTTATGAGACTGATAAGCGTATCAACCAACATTCGAGGACGAATGTTCCAAAGGGGGGAATGATGTCACACCCCATGTTTTCGTACGTAAGAGTACGTCGTAAGTCAATTGATGTAAGCTCAGAAATGAGATCATATTTGAAAGTACATAAATTAAGTTAATCATGTTACCATGGAGGTTACAAATATTTAAGATCATGAATGACAAGTACCAAGAGGGTTGGAAGGCATAGAAGCTAAACGAATTTAAGAAAATAAGTCTCGTCAAAAGTCTACCAGTTGGGAATGTTATAACATGTACTTTTGGGGTGATACTCGGGTGATTAAAATTATAAGGAGATTATGCTATGAGTTACTTTAGTCATATCATAGTCGTGTGTTATGTTTTGAAGTCAAGCGAGTTGTGGAACAAAAGTTTGCAAAGGTCATCACAAGTTACATTCATAAATGTGCTGAAAATTAGGTCAAATGTAGCTGAGATTTTCTACCAATATACTTGGAATTGCGGGATTATACACATATCAAATTGACGATCTACGATTCTAGTTTCTAACTCATTAAACCATTCATCGATACGACATCGAAGTAGAGAGATATTTGCAGTTTACCAAGACTACGTAGACTGCATATGTGACAAGTAGGTGTGTCACTGAAGTGTTTTGAGTAATACATTTCGTATGTTATATGAGGTCTCTTTAGAACATATTATATACCAAATTGAAGGTCTTGGAATTTAGTTTCTAATGCTCTTAACCGTTCATTCATACAATATCCGGATAAAAAGATATAAGCGTCAGAAGAAAGGCCAATGCTAGGGTGCCAAGCTAGGACCTCTTTGACTTGTCAAAAGTTGATATATATAGGTTTTAAATAATATTTCTATTCATTTTTCATATAACACGACCAGATAACCCCCATAAACTTACCCTTAAGCTCTCTACATGGGTTCCAAAGAAGATTAACATCCCGGGTACGAAATCAAAAAGCGATAACATTAGGACGATTCCTACGACGTAAGTATCGCTATATCACCTCTCTTTTTCTTTGTATTTTGAGTTTTGGAAGGTACTTCATAGTTAAGAAAATGCCTACTTTCTGTATTTAAGCTTTTAATATCAGGGAAGGTTTATAAATTTGTTTCCTAATAGTTAGAACTTACGTGACGGTAATCGAAAGTCATGAGTTCGATTTATTTCACTTATAGTGGACTTTTTTGTAGTCCAATCATGTTGGCCTATTCTACCACTGATTTATGGAGTTTGGAAGGATAAAGGGCGTGGAGAAATGCCACATGTGGTAGGGTACTGGGCTGGTCGCTCGTTGTTGCAATTTCAGGCTAATTAATAACTTGTTGATTGAATGTGTTATGGTATTTTTGGGGTTTTTTATTGTATTAATGGTATAGATTATAGTTAGGTTGTTTTTGAGTTGTTGGTTGTATTGTGTTTTTGTCTCTATTATAGGCGGGAGCAGTAAAATCAGGGGAAATGCTGTCCATTTTATTTTAGAATCGAGTTATCGTTTGAGATGCGTGATATATTAGCGCCATCTAAGTTGTACATGTATTTATTTGTTATAGGGTTGGTGCACTAGTTGCCGTAAGCTTGTTGTTTGGTTGCATTGATGACCTGAGGCATGTTAAGGCTAAATCTTTCCTTTATTTTGGCATGATCCCGTAACTACATGCGTTTGATAACGAGACATAAAGAGAAGTTCGTATTACTGACTTATGTACATTATCCTAGTCTTATAAGTTACAGTATTCTCCCTTATCGGGACTTCAAGTTCAATTTAGTATTGTCTTCATTCATGTAAGAGAGCAGAGAGTATAATATATATATATATATATAGTATTATAGTACTTTCACCACCACCAAGCTATAATCGGTGGGCTGGCCCCTATTGGGCAACCTCCGATCAGACGGTATGTTATATACCGAGCCTACTGTGGCCGAGCGCCTATGAGTGAGCCTAGAATGGCCGAGATATAGAGCCTAGTATGGCCAAGCTCCTATAGCGAGCCTACTACGGCAGAGAAGTTACACATTCCAAGACTTATATGGCCGGACAACTATTTTACTTACTATATTGAGAGAGATGAGTCAGTATCAGCAGGTAAGCATATTTTCAAATTATATTTGACTCCCAGGTACTTTCAGTTATATATTATCAGTTCGGTTTCGGCTTTCAGTTATTCTGTTGCCTTACATACTCGGTATATTATTTTGTACTGCCGTCCCTTTTGCTAGGGACGCTGCATTTAATGCTTGCAAGTCCTGATAGATAGCTGGATAGACCTTCCCAGTAGACAAAGTCAAACATCAGCTTGGTTGTAAGCTCCACTTCCTCGGAGTTACCAGGTCATTACCTTGGAGTCCCTTTTATATACAAAGGTTTGATGGGCAGGTCGAGGCCCTATTCCAACCATGATATAGTTTAGTTATCCCTTGAGGCTTGTAGACAAGTCCTGTATATTTTTTATATCAGTATTGTGGCTTTACCAACCCTATGTAGATGTTTTGTTTGGTATTGCTGGTTGTAGACGTTATTTTCAGATGATCCAGAATATGGCCTTATCGGCCTAAGTTGAGGGTTACCCCTCTAGAGTTGATAGTTACAGAGTGGTACACTTGGGCCTAGTATGGCATCGAGTGCAGGCCACGCTTCTTTAAGTTTGGGACGTGAATAGTTGAAGAAATCTGCGGACCACACATGAAATTATGCGGTTACAGAACCTCGCGAGGGGCATTTTTATCCGCAATTTTTAGCCCAGTATAAATAGATGAGTTTCACAAATTTAGGTCAAGTTTGAACATTGAAAGCTACTGTAGCTGTTTGTTTTTACTATTTTAGGAAGTTTTAGCTTATTTGAGTGTTTTAACATTGGATTTCATCATTTTAATCTTCCATTCTAAGTTTAATTAGCTTTTCTTCTTTATTTTCTGCAATTTCCATTATGAGTAGCTAGATTTTTACTAGGGTTGTGACGTAACCATAGTGTTTAAACCTTATAGGTATTTAATTTAGTGGTTGTTTATGATTGGGTGTTGATTATTTATAACGACCCGACCGGTCATTTTAAGAATTTATGCCCCGATCCCCTATTCACTGCTTTCTCCGTGTTTGTTTCTGCTATTGTGAGTTGCCGGGAGGATTTATTTGGAGTTTCGGAGAGTTTTGGGACACTTAGTCCCTAAATGAGAGTTTAAGTTTTAGAATTCTGACCGTTGTCGGAGTAGTGTGAAGACGGCCTCGAAATGGAATTCCGTTGGTTCGATTAGCTCCGTTGGGTGATTTCGGGCTTAGGGGCGCGTTCGGATTGTGTTTAGGAGCTCTGTAGCTTATTTAGGCTTCAAATTCCGAAAGTTGAATTTTTGAAGTTTCTGGTTCGATAGTGATATTTTGATCTAGGGGTCGGAATAGAATTCCGAGATTCGGAGTAGCTCCGTAGTGTTAAAAGTGACGTGTGTGCAAAATTTCAGGTCATTCAGGCGAGGTTTGATAGACTTTTTGATCGAAAGCGGTAATTTTAAGTTTTAGAAATCCTTAGGCTTGGATTGGAGAGTGATTTGTGGTTTAGCATTATTTGATGTGATTCAAATGTTGGAATAAGTTCATATGATGTTTTAGGATTGGTTGGAAGGTTTGGTTGAGGTCCCGGGGGCCTCGGGTGAGTTTCGGGTGCTTAATGGAAGTTGAATTGGACTTAGGAAAAATTTGATGTTTGCTAAACCTGTCATAACCGCACCTGTGTGAATGGGACCGCAGGTGTGGCGCTGTAGAAGCGGCTTGGTAACTGCAGAAGCGGATTTTGGTCCATGCTCCAGGAGCCGCAGGTGCGAGAAGTCGAACGCACCTGCGAGATCGCAGGTGCGATAAGGGAGTCGCAGGTGCGGAAATTTCCGTTTAATGAAAAATTGCCGGTGCGACTTGGTCAACGCAGAAGCGGGACTGCAGGTGCGGTCCTAGAGCCGTAGATGCGGTTTCACTGGTCAGAAAAGGGGAAGAACGAGGGTTTGAAATCAAAACTTGGAAAATTGAATTGGGAGCTCGGTAGGAGGCGATTTTTGGATAGATTTTCGGAGGGAGTTAACTGGTAATGATTCTTAGCTCCTTTTTGCTTACAACCCATTAATCTAATCATGAATTCATCATCTAATTTCGGATTTGGGATGAGAAATTGGGGAAAATTTGGAAAAAGGTTCTTAGGCCTAGTTTTGGGGATTTGATCAAGATTTTGATGTCAGATTGGAGCAATTTTGGTATGTATCAACTCGTGAGAGTGTGAGGGTTCTGAATTTGTAAATTTTACCCGATTCCGAGACGTGAGCCCGGGGGGCGTTTTGGTCATTTTTCCTAATTTCGTGTATTAGCTTAGAATTAATTAGTTGAATTAGTTACTTGAAGTGTTATTTACATTATGCAATTCTTTTGAATAGATTTGGGCCATTTGGAGTCGGATACTCGTGGCAACAACGTGGTATAGATTTGATTGAGCTGGTTCGAGGTAAGTGGCTTGTCTAACCTTGTGTGGGGGAACTCCCCTTAGGATTTGGTACGGTGATATTTGAAATGCCTTGTACGTGAGGTGACGGGCGCGTACTTGTGCTGGTTGTTGAAAATCTTGTTTTTCATTAAGTACCTATATTTCGTATTTTACTTTACTGTGTACACTACTTGAACTTTGAGCTTACTGTTAGCTTAGGAAAGCATGCCTAAATGACTAAATTGCCTACTTGCTCAAACTGCCTTATCTGAACTCTATGCAACATGCTAGGTTAGAATTACCTGTCTATTTTGATATTAAATTGAATTGAGTTGATTATTCTTGTGTCGTTGCTGCGTGTTTACATTGGGACTACGGGCGGTTCCCGGTAGATCCCCCTTGTCTGTTTATTTACTTTTGGGACTACGGATGTGGTATTCCGGTAGATCCCTCTTCGCAGTGATATGGACTACGGGACAACACCGGGGAGATCCACTAATTATTTACTTTTGGGGCTACAGGATGGGATCCCAGTAGACCCCCTTTTGTTATCTCATGTTGAGTTGTATTCCTTCTGTAATTATTTGCCTTGGTTGTGGTTGTTGTTTCTCTCATTATCCATATTTCTTTACTACTACTCATCTTCCTTATATATTATTGTATATGACCGGTAGGGCCCTGACCTTCCTCGTCACTCCTCGACTGAGGTTAGGCTTGGCACTTACTGGGTACCGCTGTGGTGTACTCATGCCCTTTCCTGTACATATTTTTGCATGTGCAGATCCAGGTACTTCCACTCAGTCTTATCACCGTTGAGGCGAGACGCTTTCTAAAGAGACTTCGAGGTATATCTGCCACATCCGCAGACCGAGGAGTCCCTTTCCATTCTCTGTAGTAGTGTAGACCTTCTGTATCTTCGTTGTTGTTAGACATTTCTGGAGTTAGAGCATTTTATGTACTCTTAGCTTGTGATTCATGGGGTTCCGGATTTTGGGAGTGTTAGGTTGAGATTCTTGTACTGTTATATGCCGGGAGACATCTTAAACACTGTTATACTTTGTTATCTCAGTTTTTATTAGTTTCTTTTCTGCAATTATTTGTTTTCCGCATTTGTTAGGCTTACCTAGTCGTAGAGACTAGGTGCCACCACGACTGTTCACGGAGGCGAACTTGGGTCGTGACATTATTTAGCTTAGTTAATGCTTCAATTTTAGAATTAATGGTTGCAAACATTGATTCATGCCTATTTGACTTAGTCTCTACTTGATAAAGAGGGACCTAGTGTAGGATAACTTAGCTAACAAGGAATTGAGTTAATTGAGAGATTGATTAACCTAATTAAAGGGTTCAAACTAGAGATAGTAAGAACCCGACTTGAGAACATATCAACTATTTTGGTTGATACCCACTTGGACTTGAGAAAGCCAAATTGGGCAAAATCACGCTATGACCGAGAGGTGTTGAGTGGGTAATGTAGAGTTGAGAGCTATAATACACCTCAATCAACAAAACAAGCATTAACTTCTTTATCCCATTAGGCAAACACCTAGGTTATGGTCACATCCCTAGGCGTTTAAACTATTTGGAAAAACCTCAAAAACATTCATCTCTAGTCTATTTTCTGTTGCTTGCATTCATTAGAGTAACAGTAGAAGTTAAAAACAACACTCTATTGTGGAAGTGCAATCTTAGATGACCCGTTCGCTTGCTACAAGTATATACTGCTAACACCCCTCATAACTCCTAGTGGATTCGACCCCAACTCGTAGTTGGGTAATTATTATTGCATCGATCGTATCATATCTCTTATTGAGGCGTGTTGTGGACGTCATCAATTTTTGGCGCCATTGTCGGGGAGCTAAAACGGTGTTAGCTATATATTTGGTTTTGTTTTTGGACTATCTTCTTTTCCTTCCATTGTTACTAACTTGTGTGAAACAATTTTAGGTACAATTATGGCGGCAAACAATAAACTCGGAAATATGCCTTTTAGGAATGTGGACGTCGATGATGAGAAAGTTGAAGAGGTTCCTCTTGAACCTCAAGCCAATAGAAGAGGCTGAGTGCCTCATGACAATGTCCCCGCTCCACCCCCACCTCCACCACGAGCGACTTCATACCGGGTGTTACCCAATGAAGGATATACTAGTGCAATAGTCTCTTCACGTATTAGGGCGGACAACTTTCAAATCACAAATGTAATGCCCACTTTGCTTGAGTAACGGGGTTTCTTCACAAGTGCTCCGACTCAAAATGCGTATAAACATTTGAAGGGGCTTGTGGATACTTGTTGGGGGAGCAAACAAACAAATGTCTCCGAGGATACATTGTGGCTAAGGCTTTTTCCCTTCTCTCTATGGGGGAAAGCTTGAGATTGGTTGGAATGATTACCGAACCATTCCATTCGTACTTGGGATGAGTTGGCGGAAAAGTTTATTTCTAAGTTCTTCTCTCTCGGGCATATGACTATAGTTCGATACGAGATTTTGGCATTCAAGCAAGATCCGAATGAACCACTACACGAGATATGGGAGCAATATAGAACAATGGTCAAAGCATGTCCCAACAATGATATGACGGAAAACATGATTCAACAAAGCTTCTATCGTGGGATTAACAAAACCAACCAATGTGTAGTGAATGAACTTTCCGATGGGGATTTTATGACTACGCCTTATGCGGAGGCGTGTGAGATTTTGGATGGAATGGCGGAAACATCATCGTCGTGGCAATCCCGGGCCAACGTTCCACAAGGTGATCCGAACATGATCCACCTTCACAAAGAGTTGCATGACCATGGGCAGCCATTGCCGAATTGACTACCACCATGAATTAACTAGCAAAGGCTCAACTTCATCAAGTGCAAAATCCTAAGCAAGTCAATGCCATGGAAGGGGTGAATATGATGGTAAACAAGAGAAGGACCAAGGTTCCACAAGTTCAACATTGAGTGGAGAATTATATGCAAGAAGATAGTGATATTGAGCAAGATGATTCTTATAATGAACAAGAAGAGGAGGTGCAATATGTGAACAACTTTCAAGGGGAAAGAAACAACTTCCTAGGCTCAAACCAACAACAATGGCGACATCAAAACAATCAAGGCAATTGGAATTCTAACGACCAAGGAAATTGGAGTGGTGGCAACAATCAAGGGAATTGGCATGACAACAACAATCAAGGAAATTGAAGTGGAAATAATCAAGGAAATTGGGGGGGGGGGGGGGGGGGTAACAATCAAGGCAAATGGAACAACAATCAAGGCAATCGAGGGTCGGGTTTTCAAAGGCCTCCGATGTATAACCAACCAAGCAACCCGCCTCCTTATCCTTCCCATGGCCCGAGTTCTTAAAAAAATGAGATGGGGCGTATTAAGAATATGTCAAGCAAATAATGGAAAAGAATGCCGATTCGGCCGCCCAACTTGCCTCACACAACACCTCAATCGCAAATAGAATTTCAAATGGGGCAAATCTCTCAAGCTCTAAATTCTCGTCCTAGGGGAGCACTACCAAGTGACACGGTAGTAAACCTAAAGGGTGGAAACAACACGGGCATTCCATGGCCGTTACTACAAGAAGTGGAAGAGGTGGGAATGCACCCACCTCAAGTCAAAGGCAACTTGTGGATGATGAGCAAGTGGTACAAGAAGAAGAGATTCCGAACAATATGGTGCAACCTAATATTGAAGTTCGGATTGATATTAATGATAGTGTGGAGGAGACTCAAGAGGAAGTGGACCCGTCTAGGGATCACATTATTGACATACTAGAGCCGGTATTGCAAAAAGCTAAGGCACCATTGCCTAAGCCTCTACCTACATACCCTAAAAGACTTTCCAAGAAAAATGGTGAGAATTAATACAAGAAGTTCATTCAAATGATGAAGAGTCTCTCAATCAATGTGCCACTAGTTGAAGCTTCGGAGCAAATTCCCGGTTATGCAAAGTTCATGAAGGATCTCGTGACAAACAAACGGTCAATGAATTTTGAAACCATCAAATCCACTCATCAAATAAGTTCAATTGTGCATTCAATATCTCCTAGGTTGGAGGATCCGGTGCTTTCACGATTCCTTGTACAATTGGAAGTGTCGAGTTTGGTAAACTCTTGTGATCTTGGGGCAAGTATTGGTTCGATGCCCTATTCGGTTTTTAAGACTTTGGGAATTGGGCAACCAAGACACACCTCTATGAGATTGTAAATGGCCGATCGTACTATGAAGAGACCCTTGGGAGTGATTGAAGATGTCTTTGTTTGTGTTGATAAATTCATTCTTCCGGCGGATTTTGTCATTTTAGATTTTGAATTATTATGATCTATTTAATATTTTATATCTCAACTCCACTATAACTTCATGTAATTTATCGTATTTCTTGTTAAAATTCCTTTGATAATGATAATACATTAATTTAAAAGATGCAATATATGTACCTTTTGATAGAAGAAATTTGATTTCGGTTTCTAGGCAAAATAAGAGATGTATATTTGTTTTATTTTTCCGAATAGCTCTTGTGTTATTGAGCTTGAAAAATACTTTATCTCTTGTGGTACATGAATGGATGACCTTGTTATAGTTAATTTATATCACTCCTGAATTGGAAAATATTAGTCTACCTCAGAAGAGAATATGTTCTTCAAATTTGAGTAAAACTTATTTATGCACTTCTGTCTAAGTCATATTAATCTGGCTAGGATTTCAACTTGGTCAAGGATGGACCTTAAGGTACATTGAAAGTAGAGGCAATGCGAACTTGTGGATCCTGTCTAGAAGAAAAATTGACTAAAAGATGTTTCCCTTCAAAAGGAAATAAAGTTGGTGATAAGTTAAAATGAATCCCCTCATGATTTGTGTGCTTCAATGAACATACTGGTAAGAGATAGTTCTGTGTATTTTTGTGACGTTCATAAATGATTACTCAGAATATTAATATATTTATTTGATGTACCGTAAGTCTGAATTACTTGAGTAATTCAAGTATTTTAAGACTTGAAACGGAGAAGCACCAAGGAAATGTATTAAGTTATTGCAATTCGATTGTAGTGGCAAGCAACTCTCTAAAGAGTTCTTTTGTTACTTATCAAAATAGTGGATTAAATCTCAATTGTCTACACCGAAAACTCCGTAATAGAGTGGTGTGGAAGAAGAAAGAAATAAGTCTCTTTTGGACATGGATAGATTAATGAAGTGTTATTCAGATTTGCCTTGTTTGTTTTAGGAATATTTCCTAGAAACTGCAAGTTATATTCTGAATTCAGTTCCTTCTAAGTTAGTACATGTGATATCTATGGAACTCTAAATTGAATGTAAGCTCAGTATACGGCATGTCCGGATATAGGATTGTCCAGCATATGTGCTGAAAGGGAAAACGGATATATAAGTTTGAATTAAGAACGGATAGGTGCATGTTTGTTGAATATCCAAGGAAATGAAGGGAGGTTTATTTTATTGTCCTAAAGAAATTAAGGCAATTGTTAAAATAAATGCAGTTTTCTAGATAAGGACTGTTTAATAAACCATGTTCCTAGAAGTAAACTAGTTTTACAGGAACTAGGCAAAGAAATAACTAGACGTTCAGGAACATCAAAACCCACACGTGGGTATTGACGTTCCATAGATATTAAGTAGTGGGAGAACGTTAATAGAAAAAATATGCCTATATAGAGTGGGAGTGATGTTTGGTTAGTAAAAACTATAGTAAGAAGTCACTAATATTTCAATACCGTAAGGTAATGAAGGTAATTGTTAGACCCTTGACAAAGCTGATCGGCAAGCGGCACGGTAGTGGCAAGGATTTGGCATGATGACCTTGCCAATTGCCTATGTGCGGGAGGGAAATCAACATGCGGGACAATGCGGGCATTGTCAGTGCCAACAAACTATTGCAAGAGCAAGTGTGATGGACTACACTACTATTTGAGGGCTAAGGTGTGACGGGCTACACTAAAGCATGAGTTGGCTGTGTGCAAGCAAAGGCCATGACCTTGACGGAATTAGGCAGGCTGGATGGAAGCTTGACAAGGCAAAGCGGGAAAGACCTAGGCGCTAAGACGAGGTAGCTTAGTGCCAAGGCAGTGGCATTGGCAACTTGGTGTTGCCTTGGCTTAGGTGAGCGGGCTGGCACCTAAGGAATTTGTGGGCAAACGACTTAGCAAAGGGAATGGCATCATGGCTTGGTGACTTGATGCTAAAATTACCTTGGCATTGGCAAAGGGCAGACTTGATCAAGTAGGGGCGACTTGACATGGACAAACGGCTGTGGCAGCGGGCGTGCGAGCGGCTAAGTCATGGGCGACAAGCTGTGGCTATAGCATTGGGGCGGAGGCTGGGCGCAATGCCATCCTTGGGCGTGCAGCAGCTGGCCGTAGTAATGTGTAATGATTTCACGTAGAGATGTCCAAATTAGACACATCAATGTATACTCAGAATTGTCGTCAAGTTTTATCAAGTTATAATAAGCTAAGTCTTGATTTTTATCATTTAATATTATGTTCTTAGTATCTAAGAGTCAAATAAGGCATTAAGTAGGATGTCATGAAATTCTACAAATACAAATGTAACATAATCCACCCCCCCTCGAGCATGATTAATCCTGGCACATACATGTATGCTCGTCACCTCATATATGTATCACCCTCGCATGTAACAAACAATGACAAATAGGAGAAAAAATTCCCTCAACAAAGGTAGGCAAAATACTTACCTCAATCCGGCTAACTCAACACTCAATTTAGCCTTCTCCCTTTACAAATTCGCCTCCGCTCGACTCAATCTAGCCAACGACGACATGAATACAACACACAATGCAAGAGAAAACAATTTCAATTAATAAAGCTGTGATTTTTATTAAATTTCTAAAAAGTCAACAAAAGTCAAACCCCGGGCCCGCCCGGTCAAAACCCGGGTCTAAGGGTAGATCTTGACTACCCATAGCCTCACGAGTCCAATTATTTGTTTTGTTTTCAAATTTGAGTCTTATTCGGCTCTCAAATACCAAATTTTCCATAGATTTCTCATGAATTTGATGCTAAATATTATATAAAATCATGAAATATAGATGGAAATTGATTAGAGGCCCTTACCAAATGATTTGGTATGAAAATCTCTTTACAAAATCGCCTCACATCGAAGCTAGGGTTCGAAATATATGAAAATGAAGCAAAAACTCAGAATTCTCAGCACTTAATAGGTTGCAAATGTCGCATTTGCGACAAGGGGTTCGCATTTGCGAACCCCACAAATGTGAAAAACTTATCGCAATTACGAACCTGGAGGATTCCTGTCAAGGTCGCATTTGCGACAAGAACTTCGCAAATGCGAAGTCCAATCTTCGCAAATGTGGCAGGGCTCATTGCAATTGCGAATACTGTCCAGCCATCCAGGCTTCACAAATGCGAGGCTTCTTCGCAAATGTGATGGCCGCATTTGCGACCAGGACATCGCAAATGCGAAGAAACCAGAACCAACACTCAAAATTTATGAAAAATCATTTCGAAACCAATCCGAAACTCACCCGAGCCCTCGGGGATCCAAACCAAATATGCACATAAGTCAAAAAAAATCATACGAACTCGCTCGAGTGATAAAAACATAAAAACAACCTCGAAAACCACGAATCGGACGCAAAAATGCATGAAGATCAAACTAATCTTCAAGAACTTCTAGAATCGCAACCGAGCATCCGGCCATACCAAATCAACTTCGAATGGCGCCAAATTTTGCAGACAAGTTCCATATGTCAAAATGAACCTACTCGAAGCTTCAAATTGCACATAATAACCTCAAAACAACGAATCACACCTCAAGTCAAAATCATTGAACTTTGAAACTTCAACTTCCACAACTGACGCTGAAACCTACCAAATCACCTCCGATTGACCTCAAATTTTGCACACAAGTCACATTTTCCATTACCGACCTATTCCAACTTCCAGAATCGGAATCTACCCCAATATAAAAAAGTCCACTCCCGGTCAAACTTCTAAAAAAATCCAACTTTCGCCATTTCAAGACTAATTCGACTATGGACCTCCAAATTACAATCCGGACGCGCTCCTAAGTCCAAAATCGCCCAACGGATCTAATGGAACTGGTGAAACTCTGTTCCAAGGTCAAATGCTAAAAAGTCAAACTTCGTCAATTGTTCCAACTTAGAACTTATATCTTGAAGTTCATTCTTCCAAATCGATTCCGGAAACTTGAAAACCAATACCGACGATTTATGCAAGTCATAATACATCATGTGGAGATACTCGATCCCGCAAAACACCAAGCGAAGTGCAGATACTCGAAACAACCAGTCGGGTCGTTACATAACTAGATGGTTACGACAAAGCACTACTGGACAAAGATTGCATTAGAAAATAAGTTGGCAAGATTCTTTAACAAAACCTTATTTAGTGAAGACTTTTAATAGTCATATAAAAAGAATGCCGGAGAAAGTTGTAGATGCATAAATATGAGTCTAAGTGGGAGATTGTTGGGGTATATACTATTAGCCATGCATTTAGTTATAGTATATTCTAATAATTATCATGGTTAAAAGTCTAAGTGGGAGAATGTTGGGATATATACTATTAACCATGTATTTGGTTTGGATATAGTATTTATTATGAAATAATTATTTATTCAATTTTAATAAATTTTTAACTAGATCATATATTAGTCTGTGTAATTTGCTTATATAGTAGAAGATTTAGTGTATAGAGTTTAGCTTATACACGAAAGATTAAATCATCGATTCTTATAAGTATAAAGTTTGAGTTAACAATTTAATGGTGGAATTGGACAAACCATCACGGATGATTTTAGCACAAGATTAAATATAATTTTTCTTGATTATGGGAATGGTTTAATTCCAACTTCGCGTGCTAGTACATTTGGTATGTATTGAACGAACCAAGTAGAGATAAGTATTTTATACTGATTTAATAAAATAAATTTTCTAGCCATTCAATGTACTTATACTCTTAGTCTTGATATAATAATTACTACTAACTGTGTATATTATTATTATTATTATTATTATTATTATTATTATTATTATTATTATTATTATTATTATTATTATTATTTTGATTTATTAAAAGACGAGATCCTTTCGTGGGTCATTATGCTTGGTGAATTGGCTAATAATAATGTACATTGGCGAAATAATAGTTATTTGATGGAATCTATGTCTCGGTTTAAAGATTGATGATACACCTTTATGAAAGCTTATAAGTATTCATGTGTAAACCCAGCCAGTGGATTTTGTATCCGACACATGAAATAAGTTAAGCGAAATTCTAAAGAAAATAATCAATAAATTAAATTATCTGTAGTTTAATTTAATTGATTAGTATTTGAATCGTAACATAGGGAGTTAAATAAGATTTAATGGATGAATTTTGAAATTTAATATGGAGTGAAATTACGAATTTTTAGTGGAATAATTCGTAATTAATTATGGTGGAAATTAATTTCAAAAATTAGCAATTATTCCTTAATTGGAAGCCTTCTTAATTAAATATTGTGGTCTCTGATATGCCTAAATAATAGAAAATAAAGGAATCATTTTCTTGGTGGAAAAGAAAATCCAACATGTTTTGGAAAAGGGTTTTAACCCTTAAAACTTGTGATATAAATACATAAGGTTTCTCACCTAGAGAAACAAGAAGAAGGTGGCTGAAATTTTCAGCCTATTTTCCTAGATATTTTAACCACACGAAACTGCTATTTTTTGATATTATTTGGGTAACACATTAGAAGACAGTGGAATGTTCGGGAATCGTGATCATGAGGATGGTGGAGATTTCATTGAGACGCTGTGGAAGTGAAGGATTACGTGAATGAAAAGCCGTGATCACGCTTCAAGAGGTAATCCGAAAAACTCCGTATATGCTAGTTGTCTAGATTACATGTGAATTTGATACTGGTATTTCTTCTGCTGCATATAATAATCCATCAAATTTATCTCATATTTGGTTTGAGGTATTTATTAAATCAGGAAAAAATTATATTACACAATGAGATTAAATTAGGGAATCTTACAGAAATGTCCCAAAAATATCTCAACTTACCAACTGTAACGACCTGATCGATGTTGTTATGCATGATTTGAGGTATCGAGTAAGTCTGTGTTATCTTATGGGACTTGTTGGTATGTTCGTACGGGGTTTCGAGGGGCTCAGGTGAGTTTCAGATAGGTTTGGGTTGTGTTGCTGTCATGATCCCAAAACCAACCCGGTCGTGATGGCACCTATCATTGAACTAGGCTAGCCGACACATTTCCAAAGTAATTCAACATTTCATTTAAAGTTTAAATAACAACCTTTTTCATACTGAAATTACCATAAAAGGGATAAATTCAAAACCAAAATGCGGAAATAAAAGCCCGACCTCGGGTGTCACTAATTCATGAGCAAATACTACAACTGTGCCGAAATATAACAAGATTAAAATAGTCTGGAAATCATCGACCAATAACAATAGGGAGATAGGAGGGAGAAGAGCAATGTTACGATCGCCATGCAACTACCTTGCCAACTCTGAAATATCTGCGGCGGATGAAGATCAACGCTCGCTAGCACGTCCAGCGACCGCTGGATCTGCACACAAGGTGCAAGGAGTAATGTGAGTACGCCAACTCAGTAAGTAATAAAGGTAAATAAAGACTGAGCAGTAAGAAAACACAGGAAATCCACATCACAAAAACTCCGTAAAGCACAACACGCTTTCAAATCAGTATACAAATCATCTTGTTAAATTCCATTTTTTCAGTAAATATCGTTTGAAGATGCTTTGCAACAGTTTCAACAGAAGTTCAATGCAATTTAGACTAGAAGTGATGAAAATCATAACGGCCCCTCGGGCAAAACATAGTTCGTAAACAGCCCCTCGGGCAACATGGATCATAAATCGCTCCTCGGGCATAACATCACTCAGAACTAGCCCATCGGGCATACAGTCACTTGTAAACAGCCCCACGGGCACAACATGAATCAAGAACAGCCCCTCAGGCATAACATTATTTCACTCGCTTAGGGGACCCGCGCTCACTAGGGGTGTGCAGACTCCGGAGGGGCTCCTACAGCCCAAGCGCTATAACAAGCCACCTCGTGGCATAATAAATCAGGCCCTCGGCCTCTCAAAATCACAAATCAGTAACAACATGCTGCAGCGCGCAGCCCGATCCCATAATATCCTCACAACACAGGCCTCGGCCTCACTTACTCAGAAACCTCTCAAGGCACTTGGGCTATCAGTAAAATAGGGTGCTCAACCCAAAATATCATTTTATGCATCAAAATGGAGCAATAAAGACTGAGTTATGAAATCGTTAAAACATAGTATGACTGAGTACAGATCTTAAATCAAAACAGTGAGGAAATAATAAGAAAAAAGCCCCTAAGGCTCCAAACAGCTTGGCACGAGGCCCAAATCTGGCATTTAGCCCAAATTATAGAAATTCTTTTTAAAACACATAAGTTTCATATAGTTTCCAGTCAAATACGCAACTTAATAGTTGCTACGGGGCGGACTAAGTCACAATCCCCAATGGTGCACGCCCACACGCTCGTCATCTAGCATGTGCGTCGCCTAAAAATAGTGAAACAATGTGTAATTCAGGGTTTCATACCCTCAGGATAAGATTTACAATCTTTACTTACCTCGAACCGGTCAAATCTCTACTCCGGGACGCCCTTGCCCCTAGAATCGCCTCCAAACGTCCCGAGTCTGACCAAAAGCAATTAAATGCAATCAATATAGGCCAATGAACCAAACCCATACGAAAAATTATCAAATTATACCAAAATCCCGTAATTCACCCAAACCCGGCCCCCGGGCCCACGTCTCAGACGACAAAAATCACAAAACTAGAAACTCCTTTAACTCCCGAGTCTATACATACCAAAATCATCAAAATCCAACCTCAAATGGTCCCTCAAATACTCAATTTAAACTCTCCAATTCCAAGCCCTAATCTCTTCAATTTCACCCCAAATTCCCAGTAATTTCATCATTAAACAGTAGGAAAATCATCACAAACACAAGTAATAAAGCCCAAGTAACTTACCCAACTGATAACCCTCGATTCCTCTTGAAAATCATTGCCTAAAGCTCAAAACCCAGCCAACAATGGTGAAGAATGGGCAAAAATTCGTGACGGAACCTTTATATACATTCTGCCCAGCAGTTTCCGCATCTGCGATCCTTCTACCGCACCTGCGCAACCGCTTCTGCGGTCCAATCAACCACACCTGTGGTTTTCACTTAAACACCCAGGACCGCATCTGCGCCCCAAGAACCGCACCTGTGGGCCCGTAGATGCGTCCAACGCACTGCATCTGTGGTTCCTCCTCTTGGCCCTCAAAGTTCGCATCTGCGGCTTCCTCACCGCATTTGTGACCTCGCATCTACGGTCCCCAATCCGTAGGTGCGGAAATAACAGAAGCAGCAACTTCAACTGCACCAACTAAATTCTAGCTCTTCCGTTAACCATCCAAATTCATTCAGAGGCCCTTGGGACCTCAACCAAAAATACCAAAGTCACATATCACCATTCAAACTTATCAAAACCTTTGGAACACTCAAAACAATATTAAAACACCAAATTACCCTCGGATTCAAGCCTAAGAACTTCCAAAGTTCCGAATTCCGCAAACGATGCCGAAACCTACCAAATCACCTCTGAATGACCTGAAATTTTGACACTTGTCGCAAATGACGCAACAGACCTACTCCAATTTCTAGAATTTCATTCCGACCCCGATATCAAAATTTCCACTATCGACCGAGAAACGCCAAATTTCCAATTTCGCCAATTCAAGCCTAAATCTACCACGGACCTCCAAATCACATTCCGGACGCGCTCCTAAGTCCAAAAGCTAACAAAGCTAATCGAACCATCAGAATTCACATCTGAGATCAGCTACACATAAGACAACATCCGGTTGACTTTTCCAACTTAAGCCTACTCAAAAGAGACTAAGTGTCTCAATTCACTCAAAAACTACTCCGAACCCGAACCAACCAACAAGATACGATGAAATACAGCTGAAAAACACATAAAGAAGCAGAAGTGGGGGAAACAGGGCTATAACTCATGAATCGACAGGCCGGGTCGTTATAGTTGCGCTCGTTTTTCTTATGTTTCGACATCGTTTCTTCAAGCATAAATGGTACCACATTGAACAAATGAGCTATGATTTCTATTTTGATTGAATTATTAGAACTGTATCGTAATTATGGAGCCATAGCAAAAAGAATCATCGAATTCGGACATCGTATGATGATTTTATGATCATTTTACTAAGAATTGGGTTGCTCGATTTTTCAGATTAATTACGAAATTGCCACTAACTTCGTATTTAAAAATCTGCACTATTTCCAAAATTGAAACCAACATATCTCATTCATTATAAGGTCAAATGGAGTGATTCAAAAGCCTAACTTGACTGACATTTCACAAGGAATCTATTGGAGGTATCAAAAGCAAGTTTTGGGATCGTATGACACATAAAACGAGATAGAACATCTTGGCAAAAATACTTAATATCGAAGGTTTGTTCATTTAGTCATGTTTTGAGTTGGGGAGCTCGGATTTGGACAATATTCGGTAGGCAATTTTCACCATATGAATTGGGTAAGTGTTTTGTACTCGATTTGGGTTATATTTCATGAATCCATCTTCGTTTGTGGTATTTGATTGATGATTTCAAAGTGAAATTTGGGGATTTTGTCTAAAATTTCATAAAGTGAATTTTTGAGTTTTGAACATCGATTCGGAGTCGGATTTGAGTGAAACTAGTATGGTTGGACTCGTAATTAAGTGGATTGTCGAATTTTGTGAGTATTGTTGGGTTCCGAGGCGCGGGCCTGGGTTTGACGTTTTGGTCGATTTTGGAATTTTGATTAAAGATTTGACATTTATCAATTGCGTTTGTTTCCTTTGGCATTATTTGATGTATTTGAGTTGCTTTTGCTAGTTTTGAGCCATTCGGAGGTCGGTATACGCGTAATGGCATTTTTAGAGCATCGTTTGGGCTTGCTAGGTATTGGATTTTGCTTGATCGAGGTAAGTAACACTTCTAAACTTGGTGCTGAGGGTATGAAACCCCAAATTACGTGTTATATATTTGGTGTTGATGTGACGCACATGCTAGATGACGGGCGTGTGGGCGTGCACCCTGTCAATTGTGACTCCGCTATTTCTATGGTACTGTGTAGTTACCTAATCTTACTTGTAACCATGAAATTTCTACGTACTTGAGTTATTGAGCTGTGATCCATGTTATAAACCATTTCTAGGCTACATGTTTATCCTGTATGGTCCCACTGAGGTCATTTCCGTTGTTGAGTTATCTGCTTTCATTGCTTATATACTCAGTCATACGCATTAATATGCATATCATATCTCAGTCTCTGTCACCATTTATCAACTCATCATATCATTATTTTGGGAAAGTTTCATGGCATTGTAAGCCTGAGAGACTGGAGAGATTGATGACTGAGTGAAGTCGAGGGCCTGATTATGAGTGACATTTATGGGATCAGGCTGCACGCCGTAGCTGTTATACTGATTTATGATAGTGCTCGGGCTGAAGGAGCAGCCCCGGAGTCTGCACACACTCCAGTGAGAGCGCTTGATTATATTGAAGGATGGATCTTCCCTGGATATGGATCTTGTCCGAAGCATTTATATACCTGGGGATGGATCTTCTCCATGGGCTGGATTGGCCCTACTCAGTACTGAGTGACTACTGGTCAGTTGATGTATATATTCCGGGATTGATCTTCCCTGGGCCGGATCGGCCATATTCAGTACTGAGTGATTGAGCATGATGAGTGGAAAGTTTGAGACAATGAGATTGATTACTTAGACAGTACTCGTATTTTCGATGATTTCGGTAAAGGATTTATTTGGGTTTTCTCTGATACACTTGAAAGGCAGAACCATTTTTCGAGAAACATTGAAAAAGCTGAATATTTTATCTCCGAATTACTTCTTTTATTACTCGCTTTACGTTGTTATGAACTTTTGTTGGCTATTGGTGTTGGACCCGACCTTTTTCTAGCTCATCACTACTTTCAACCTAAGGTTAGATTTTTTACTTATTGAGTACATGGGGTCGGTTGTACTCATACTACACTTTTGCACCTTGTGTGCAGATGTTGGCTATTGATGGTTCCGTGATCGACGGGAACCGGAATTGAAGACGTACCTACGTTCCGGTCATAAATGCCTCTTGTTTATGGTAGCCTTAGAATATAAAAATCTGTTTATGTACTTTTTGATTAGATGACGTATTTATTTCATACCAGCTTTGTAAATTCTAATCTTAGAAGATCATGATTTGTACTACCAGTCTTTGGAAAATGCATAGGATTCAGATATTTTCTTTTACTTAATTGTCTTATTAAATTTCGTTGGAATTTGATAATTTTTAATTAGCTTACCTAGTAGGTTGGGTTAGGTGCCATCACGACTAGTTGGATTTTGGATCGTGACACCAACCTGTAGCCATTAATCATAGATTTACCAAAACTAGTCAAACACATAAAAATTAAAAAGCCAAAGAAATAAGGTCTTTCTATTAAAGAATCATACACAAAGATCTCCTTCCATATTTTCAAGCGTGATTAGCAATACTAGATGCAAGACGGAAAATAAATTTTATGGATGCGATAGCAAATAAAGTGATGAAATACAAATATATATATAAGATTCCAAAAATCTAAGCAAAAAAAAGAAGACCTTTTTCAATGGGTATGGTTGAGATTCATTGAAAACCTATATATGAGTCAATATACAAAAATTAAGGAAGATTGGAGGTGATTTGGACTGATTTGGTATCAAAATTCATAGTTAAAATCAAGTTCAAAAAATCCTTCTAAGACACATGTATCAAACATGTATCTCACACGTAGGTCTACATGGATATGCATGTGATACACATTTGATACATATGTAGTACACAAGTGATACACCTGTGATTGTATAAATCCAATGCAAACCCAATCAAAGTGCTGAAATGTCTCCTTGATTATGCTACTGCTTCAGATTTATGGAACTCTACAAACAACATGGCTAGGGGATAGAATAACCACACGCCAACAACTTGTTTCTCCATTAAAATTGGAAACAAGAAATTTATTCGGCTTTATCCAATTTCAAACTAAATACATAATTTTGATTATACATTTATATTTATGAACGTGCGTTCCACGTTAATAATGGCTCGTGATGATTCAATGTAACGACCCGACCGGTCGTTTTGAGCAATTGCACTTCGCTCGCCAGTTCTCGGGCATGTCTAGCCCCGTATGATATATTATGACTTATGTAAATCGAAGATTTTGGTTTTCAAGAAAATCGGAACAGATTTGGAAGAGCAATTCTCAGCTTGAAGCTTTAAATTTGAAAGGTTTGACCAAGTTTTGACTTTCTAGTATTTGATCTCGGATTTGGATTTTTATGATTTGGTTAGCTCCATTAGGTGATTTTGGACTTGGGAGCGAGTCGGGAATGTGATTTGGAGATCCGTGGTAGATTTAGGATTGAATTGGCAAAATTGAAAATTTGGAGTTTCCGGTCGGCAGTGGAAATCTTGATATCAGGGCCGGAATTAAATTCCAGAAGTTGGAGTAGGTTCGTAGTGTCATTTGTGAAGTATGTGCGAAATTTCAGGTCATTCGAACGAAGTTTGATAGGTTTCGACATTGTTTGTGGAATTCGAAAATTTAGATGTTCTTAAGCTTGAATCCGAGGTTTATTTGGTATTTTGATGTTGTTTTGAGTGTTCCGAAGGTTCGACTAGGTTCGTGTGTTGATATATGACTTGTTGGCGTGTTTGGTTGAGGTCCTGAGGGCCTCGGGATGGATTTGGGTGGTTGTCGGAAAGATTGGACTTTAAGCTGTTTTGCAGAATTTTACTGCTTTTGCTGTTTCCGCACCTCCGGATTGGGGACCGCAAGTGCGATGATCGCAGGTGCGTGGAGATGGACGCATGAGCAGACTTAGTTGCAGGAGCTGATGGTTAACCGCACCTACAAGCCCGCAGGTGCGAGGCCTGGGGCGTAGGTGCGGAAGTTAGTCCTCTTAAGTGAAAACCCCAGAAGCGGAGAATTTTCGCAGAACCGGTAGCGCATGTGATCCCTGGAGCAGAAACAATTAAGGCCTTCCTTCGCGATTTTCAGCCTTATTCACCATTTGTGGTCGGACTAGGAGCTTTTTGAGAGGATTTGAAGAGGGATTCGAGGGGTAACACTTGAAGGTAAGGTTGTGAACTCAATACTCAATTCTATTGCAATTTCTTACTGATTAGACATGAAATTTGTGGGATTCAAGGGTTAAAATTGAGGGATTAGGGCTTGAAATTCGAGAGTTTAAATTGGGGATTTGAGGGGCCATTTGAGGTTCGATTTTGATGTTCTTGGTATGTATAGACTCGTGGGAGGATAAGGATTCTAGTGATGTGATTTTTATCGGATTTTGAGACGTAGGCCCGGGGGTTGGGTTTGGCCAATTTCGGGATATTTGAGATAATTTGATAATTTTGTATGGGTTTCATTCCTTTAGCGTATATTGATGATAATATACTGATTTTAGTTAGATTCGGAGTATTTGGAAGCCGAATCAAGAGGCAAGGGCATCGCGGGCTAGAGTTTGTCTTGGCTTGAGGTAAGTAACACTTCAAAACTTGGTTCTGAGGGTTCGAAACCCCGAACTATGTGTTCTATGATTACTATTGCGGTGACGCAAATGCCAAGTGACGGGCGTGTGGGCGTGCACCATGAGAATTGCGTCCTGGACCATTCCATGGCACCGTTTAGTAACTCTTTCTTGTTGATATCCGTGTTTCTATCATGTGATTAAGTAGATGTGCTGTAAAAACATGCTAGACATCCTGTTAGTGCTTCACGCTGATACTGTTGAGACCCGAGTGGTCAGTTCTTGCTATCATCTCATTATATTCATTGATATTCTGTACTCAGTCTTGCTCATGCATATCATATCATGTCTCAGTCTCAGTTATTATTACTTGGCACATCATATCATTGTTTGGGGCTAGTTTCATGACATTGTGAGCCTGCGTGTGTGAGACTGGAGAGTGATGATTGACTTCGGCCGAGAGCCTTATTGTGGGTGATAGTTATGCGATCGGGCTGCACGCCATAACGGTTATGTCGATGATTATGATAGCGCTTGGGCTGTCGGAGCCCCTCCGAAGTCTGTTACACACCCCTAGTGAGTGCAGTTGATTATATTTAGGGATGAATCTTCCCTTGGTATGGAGATGGATCTTCTCCATGGGGCTGGTTGGCCTGTTCCTTGGTATTCGAGACCGATGGTCGGTGATGTGTATATATTCCGGGATGGATCTTCCCTGGGCCTTGTGAGCCATATACAGTACCGAGTGGTTGTGAGGTTGTTATCATTGTTATTATCTGGAGATGGATCTTCTCCACAGATTGGATTGGCCTTCCTCAGTATTGAGTGACTGCTGTTAGAGATGTATATATTCCGGGATGGATCTTCCCTAGGCCGTATGAGCCATATACAGTACTAAGTGGACGGGCATTTGAGATTGTGGACAAATGAGGCACTCACCATGGTGCATTCCATACAGCATGTGCATTGACATATAGATGTAGAAGAGTCTCATTTCTTTACCATGTTCATATCTGCTCTATTCCCTGTTTTGAACTGTCTATTTAGCTGAAAACATGCCTACGTTTGTATACGTTATTTCTGTTATCATTGAGGAGGTTGAGTTCGTCACTACCTATCAGTCCAAAGGTTGGACTTGTCACTTACTGAGTTGGTGTACTCACGTTACCACCTGCACCTTGTGTGCATATTCAGGCACTTTGGATCCGGTGGCGGTGGTTGATCGAGGCTTCTGACTTAGGAGATTATTGAGGTATCTGCACGACGTTCGCAGGCCTTGGCTCTCCACCTTACTTTCCAGTTGTATTTCAGTTGTTTCCTTAGAAATTATATTAGACTATGTATTTTCCTTAGACGCTCATGCACTCAGTGACACCTCGATTTTGGGCTGGACTTTATTTATTCTTGGAATATCTTATGTTTCAAATACTTCTTTAATTATTAAAAGCTTCTGTAAATGTTTTCAAACTTGTTATTATCGTGTTGATTGTTGAGTTGAGGTTGTCCTGGTTTCACGATAGGCGCCATCACGACGGGTCGGGTTTTGGGTCGTGACAAGTTGGTATCAGAGCCTACGTTACATAGGTCTCACAAGTCATAAGTGGGTTTAGTAGAGTCTCGCGGATCGGTACGGAGACGTCCGTACTTATCTTCGAAAGGCTGCAGAACCATTAGGAAAAGGTTCACATTCTTGAATTCTTATCGTGCGTCATTAATTCAGTCTTAAATATAATTCTTGAAATTCCTTCCACACGTTCGTATGCGCGCATGAGCGCTCGGTATCAGCTGTGCATGGACGGCTTGTGATTTCCTAATCGAGAGGCGAGATGTGACTTCTGTGTGTTGATGTTGGGCCAGTTTGGAGGACTTGAGGCCGGGTTTTGCCTGTAGCTTGAGCACTGAGGTGTTGATTTTGTGGGCATGTGCTTCTGGATTTATATGTTTGGTAGTGTCCCTATTAGTGGAAATGATGACTGGATGGCTATGTGATGAGTATGATGTGACTGCGAGATGTGTTCATATGATTTGAATGTGATGAGATGGGTCTGCTTGAGGATAGAAAGAACTATTTGGTGCTTGATTTCCGTCTTGATTTGATGTATAGCCCCGAGTTATGGGTGTGTAAAGGATCTTTTCATGTTGTCTAGTTGGGGAGTGGAGTAGATTTCATGTTATGATATGAGTTCAGACTCAAGAAGATTAAGTGATTGCGTGATGTCTATTGCGGTGGAAGGTTATAAAGAGAAGTTGGTTTGAGGTGGAGCAGGTGGATTATCTCCTGCGGAGTGTTTTGAAGTTTGTTTGATCCCCATGTTGTTTGTTGAAAGTTGTCTTTTACCAGTGAATTATATGTGCTGCAGTTTGAGTTTGGATCGCATATGAGAGTTGTCTTGACTATTACGAGGGTGAATGCGAGATTTGCAGATGATTTGAAGTACTAGATGGTTTGTGTTGCGCGAGCTTATGAAGGATTTAGTTAAACCTCACTATGGTATTATGGCAGTAGTAGAATATGGGCATTGTGAGTTTTTTTGGGTATTTTGGCCTATGGCTTTAAGCTAAGTGGGGGAGTCTGCTATTGACAAGTTGATTGCGTAGCTAAATGTCGTATCAGTTTCAGTTTGAGGTATGCTAGCGAATCAGTTGTGGCTTACAGGGGTTGAGATTGAGGATGGCTTGAGCAATGGAAAATTTGGATAGGGGCTGTGTTATGTTTTATGGGTATATGAGAAACGTTGGATGGATTAGTTGTTATTGTAAGGAATGTAACGGGTATGGAGTAGGATATCACTCGGTTGCTTAGAAGGATGGTTTACTTCTTTAGGTGTTGCTGATGGGGCACATGTCGTTCGGTTCGTTTGATCAGTGTAATTGAAACTTGAGTAAAGTGGATGACTCCCGAGAATGGTTTTAATAGGTTCAAGACTTATATGCAATAATTGGAGATCTTCAGGATGTGTATTTGGCTAGAAACTGAGGTTTACATTGGAGGGTGTCAAGACTTGTGGCATTTCTATATCAATTATGGGATTCTATATATCAGTATCAGGAAGGTGAAGTTAATGGCTTTAGATTAACAGGAAGTCTCTTCAGGGTAAGTAATTTGGATGTGGTGCTTTTAGGGATAGTTGAGAGAGTATTCGGCGGCTTATGAGCCTTAGACAGTGTGATTTTATGTTAGGGTCTCGTGTGTTGAGTCTGGATCGAGGATTGCAGTATTATGGCAAGGAGAAGTATCAATTTGAAGGTAATTCAAGAGGAACTTGGATAAATAGGACAACTTGGTAATAGGTCGGATCGACATGGTAAGGGGTATGATTAGTTCTTTGGGTGCTTCTGAGGTAATGCGTTTCTACACGTGTCTCGTGGAAATGCTCTTGGGTTTTTGGTGACCTGCGTAACTTGGTTGAGTTAAAAGGATTCAGACCTGACGGTTTTGTTTTGTGCAAAGAGGATTCGGAGTTTTCTTGATGGTTCCTACCACGGTTAGAGATGTATATTTTCTACTGGTGTGACGAGGATGTGATATATAGTGATTTTCTTCTAGATAGGATCAAATGGAAAGTTCTTGGCTAGTTGAGTATGTAGTTCCTTGTGGCTCGGATGGGATTATGAAGTTCTCATATTTATCATAGGATGGCATGGTATGTGCGGTATGTTGTGTAGGGTTGGGATTCCTTATGTAAGGTCACGGTTCAGTTCTGAAAGGAAGGTCATAAATTCGTAGGCAGCACGAGCAGTTTTAGATGACTAGGTAAATGATATCACTAATTGGTACGGCTTGATGAGGGTATACATTCAGAAAGGGCACTGTGTTGAGTTAAGGGCATTACATTGGTATTGCGGCGCTCTCTTGTTGGATCGACTTCTAATATTCAAGTTTTCTTGGTGGCACAGAAGAATTATAGGAATATCCCTTGTGGGAT
The DNA here is from genome assembly GCF_001879085.1 of Nicotiana attenuata. NCBI lineage: Eukaryota > Viridiplantae > Streptophyta > Magnoliopsida > Solanales > Solanaceae > Nicotiana > Nicotiana attenuata. The sequence goes on from NW_017671745.1 coordinate 151,144, forward strand.
GATTGAGTATTAGAGGTGTGTTATGTATTCGAGCGGTGGAGTTGGGATCAAATTTGGTGATTCGTACGCTTTATGGATTTGGGGACTGGGAGTTCTCCTAAACAGGTTATGTCGTGGGTGTGGACTGCGTATATCGGTCTTGTGTGGCGAGTATTGGGGGTCAGGAGACCCGAGTGGATCCTTGTTGCTTAGTATGTTAGATTTTGATATGATATTGGGTATGGACTGGTTGTCTCTGCGTCATGTAATTCTGAACTGTTGCGCTAAGACGACGATGTTGGCTATGCCGGGGATGCCACAGATTGAGTGGCGAGGTTCGACGAGTTATGTTCCCAGTAGAGTAATTTCGTTTTTGAAGACCCAACTGGTGGTTGGGAAGGGTTGTCTTTCTTATGTGGCCTTCGTGAGGGATGTCAGTGTAGAGACTCCTACCATTGATTCAGTTCCGGTGGTGAGGTATTTTCCGAATATGTTTCCTGTAGACCTGCTGGGCATGCAGCCGGACAGGGTTATTGATTTCAGTATTGATTTGGTGCCGGGCACTCAGCCCATTTCTATTCCACTATATCGTACGGCACAGGCAAAGTTGAAGGAGTTGAAGGAGCAGTTTGTGGAACTCTTTGATAAGGGGTTCATTGGTAGGCCGATACGGATGTGTCTTCTGCATCGAGTAGGCTTTGTTGACTCCGAACTGCTATTGTTGAGGGATGTGCCATTCGATTATTGTTGAGCTTATTCGTGTTCTGGAGAGATCTATGAGTTACCTTTCCATGTTGCGAGGCGTTATGATTTGTTGGTTATAGGGACATATGGTGTAGTCCTATTGGGGTCTCATAGTGGAATTCGAGCGGGAAGAGTATTGGGTATTGCTCGGTGGATGGTGTATTGGTTATGACCTTTCGGGTTTGTGTGGTGTTATGTCATTTGCTTCGTCGTGGTTATGATGATTTTCTTTTGGTACTAGACATCAAATTGCGTGTGGTTGTTGATTTTGAGCATAGCGACTTGAGGCGTTTCATGTGGACCAGTGTTTGGATAGGGTCGCGTATTGCAGCAAAGTTATGTGGAAGTATGATCCTTCAGGTTAGATTCGTGTATTTTGGTTCTATAATGTATGATTGGTTCTCAGCATTGTGTTGTGGTGGTATTGGTGAGCTTGCGGTTCAGCTCTCTTATTTGAGTCACTTTCCATGATTTGAGCATATTTGGACTGTTGCTTATTGGTGCACGGGTTGCACGGGTTGTGGCTTGAGATTGTATCGATGTGTCATGCCACTTGAGTAGCCATATTGGATGAGATGAGGTCGTTGGGATCTAGAATGATTACTATCGAATTCGATTTTTGCATGTTGGAAGGATAATATCGATGCTCGGCTTAGAAATTTACTATGATCCTTGCCAAAGGAGAGGGAGCTTCATGAATGGTTGATCTGATGAATGGTTATGACCTTCTGCGTGTTTTATTCATCGTCGGCAGTACGCAAGTGTTGGAACGAGGCTTTATTTGATAAGAGGTTTATTATCGGTATTCGGTTGTTTTGAGAATTTGTATGATTTGAAGTTGTCGCTACGAGAGTTCGAGTTATGTAGTATATCATGTAATTGCATCTTGGGTACGGATATGGTTTGATACAGCTCGTTCGGACTTAATCAGTGTACAGATGTGGGATTCTGATCTTATGGATAATTCCGAAAATGGAAATTTGGTTCTAAGGTCATGGGCTTGGTTGGATGGCAAAATTTCAGTCGTGTTGCATTATCAAACCTATACGGGATAGGGTGACGTGCGATCACCCCCGAGTATGTGCATGGTAAGGTTATGCAGCGATTTGATGGCTTTTCGGAACAAATCTGGGCACGTTCGAGGATGAATGTATGTTAAAGTGTGGGAGGACGTAACGACCCGACTGGTCGTTTTGAGCAATTGCACTTCGCTCGCCAGTTCTCAGGCATGTCTAGTCCCGTATGATGTATTATGACTTATGTAAATCGTCGATTTTGGTTTTCAGGATGATCGAAATAGATTTGGAAGAGCAATTCTCAGCTTGAAGCTTTAAATTTGAAAGGTTTGACCAAGTTTTGACTTTTTAGCATTTGATCTCAGATTTGGATTTTTATGATTTGGTTAGCTCCATTAGGTGATTTTGGATGTTGGAGTGCGTCCGGAATGTGATTTGGAGATCCGTGGTAGATTTATGCTTGAATTGGCGAAATTGGAAATTTGAGTTCCCGTTCGGTAGAGGAAATCTTGATATCGGGGTCGGAATGAAATTCCGGAAGTTGGAGTAGGTTCGTAGTGTCATTTGTGATGTGTGTGCAAAAATATCAGTTCATTCGGACGAAGTTTGATAGGTTTCAGCATTGTTTGTGGAACTTGGAAATTTAGATGTTCTTAAGCTTGAATCCGAGGTTGATTTGGTGTTTTTTTATTGTTTTGAATGTTCCGAAGGTTCAACTAGGTTCTTGTGTTGATATATGACTTGTTCGCGTGTTTGGTTGAGGTTCCGAGGGCCTCGGGATGGATTTGGGTGGTTGTCGGAAAGTTTGGACTTTAAGTTGTGTTGCAGAATTTTACTACTTCTGCTGTTTCCGCACTTGCGGATTGGGGACCGCAGGTGCGATGATCGCAGGTGCGTGGAGATGGCTGCATGAGCGGACTTAGTCGCGGGAGCGGATGGTTAACCGCACCTGCGAGCCTGCGGGTGCCAGGCCTGGGGCGCAGGTGCGGAAGTTAGTCCTCTTAAGTGAAAACCGCAGAAGCGGTAGCGTAGGTGCGCTTATCGGACCGCAGGTGCTGAATCCCTGGAGCAGAAACTATAAAGGCCTTCCTTCGCGATTTTCAGCCTTATTTCACCACTGTGGTCGGACTTAGAGCTTTTTGAGAGGATTTGAAAAGGGATTCGAGGGGTAACCCTTGGAGGTAAGGTTTTTGAACTCAATATTCAATTCTATGGCAATTTCACACTGATTAGATATGAAATTAGTGGAATTCAAGGGTTAAAATTGAGAGATTAGGGCTTGAAATAGGAGATTTTAAATTGGGAATTTGAGGTTCGATTTTGATGTTCTTGGTATGTATAGAATCGTGGGAGGATAATGATTCTAGTGATGTGATTTTTATCGGATTCCGAGACGTGGGCTAGGGGATCGGGTTTGGCCACTTCCGAGATTTTTGGGTAAATTTGATAATTTTCGTATGGGTTTCATTCCTTTAGCATATATTGACCATAATATGCTGATTTTGGTTAGATTCGGGGCATTTGGAAGCCGAATCAAGAGGCAAGGGCGTCGCGGGCTAGAGTTTGGCTTGGCTTGAGGTAAGTAACGCTTCCAAACTTGGTTCTGAGGGTTCGAAACCCCGAACTATGTGTTCTATGATTACCATTGAGGTGACGCAAATGCCATGTGACGGGCGTGTGGGCGTGCACCATGAGAATTGCGGCCTGGACCATTCCATGGTACCGCTTAGTAACTCTTTCTTGTTGATATCCTTGTTTCTATCATGTGATTAAGTAAATGTGCTGTAAGAACATGCTAGACATCCTGTTAGGGCTTCACGCCGATATTGTCTAGACCTGAGTGGTTGTTACTTGATGTCATCTCATTACATTCATTGATATTCTGTACTCAGTCTTGCTCATGCATATCATATCATGTCTCAGTCTCAGTTATTATTATTTGGCACATCATATCATTGTTTGGGGCTAATTTCATGAAATTGTGAGCCCGTGTGTGTGAGACTGGAGAGTGATGACTAGGGGTGTACAAACCAAACCGATAACCCGCACCAACCTGAAAATCCGAGTCAACCCGAAAAAAAAAAAACCCGACTAGTGGTTTGGTTTGACTTGGTTTGGTATTGAAAAATATAACCTGATCACAATAAAGTTGGTTTGGTATTAACTAAAAAAAGTCAAACCGAAACCAAACCAACCCGACAATACATGTATACATATTTTATATATTAGATAGATAAAAGTATTTATTAGACTGTAAGTTTTAAATATTTCCTAATTATTATTATAATTCTGTATATAGCATAATATTTTAAGTTGGTATTATAGCCCATGTAAATGTTTGTTTTTGTTTGGCCCATAAAAGAATAATTGAGCCCAAACCAAAACCTAATCCTAAAGCAGCAATAGATTGTCCTAAAGCTGTTCTAAAACTAAACAATTGAAATCATCTTGCCTCTTCTCCAAAGGCAAAAAACCTACGCTCTTCCTTTGCTCAAACCCTATCATCGATAAACCTCTCATTGGTAAAGCTCTTTTGCTCTCATTTTACATGTTTTCTTTTAGCTGCATACATATAATCTTAACAGTACCCGACTAGTTTGACAATAAGGCGTAGTTTCTGTTGAATTGATCGTTGGCTTGCCCCTGAATTTCGGTTAGGTTAGTACATCTGACAGGTAGAAAAACCTTCCCTTTCTACTCATTGTCCTTCTCATCCTTAACGGGAAAAAGAGGGGGATTAGCTAGTAGCCAGCTATAATCTTATAAGAGCTCTCAAGTATCATCTTTCTAACAAATCTAATTTTTCATTCTATTAAGATGCTGCCAATTGAAAAGTATACTAAAGTGAAAGTGGATCTCACTGTTATTTCTTTGCATCTGTCATTTGTTGTCACAATGCGAAGGTAAATTCTACGAGTTAAATAGTAACTGGATATGTTCTATTTGCAGGAACTCTTTCTAAGAATGGAAACTACAACTTCTGGAGCTGATGCAGAGGTGGTTGTCAATAATCCTTCGCCAGTGGCAGCTCAAAAACAAAGTGAAGACACTCCTCATCGACGCACTCCTCCTAAGAAGCAAAAAAGAACGACTCCATCAGAAAAATCTAAATCTGGGAATAGTGGCAGAGAGATGTCCGAGATTTGGAATCACTTCTCCAAATTTATTGCTAAAGGAGGTAAAGGTAAGGCAAAATGCAATTATTGTCCTAAAACATTTGCTGCAGGTAGCAAGAATGGGACTAGTACATTATGGTCGCATTTAAATTCTACATGTCACAAATCTCCCTTTAGAGTCATTGATAAGAGACAATCAACAATAAAACCTATCAAGGAAGGGTTGCTAGAAGGTGGTTCGGGTGCTACTGAAAGGGTAGTGTATAATGTGGATGACATTAGGAGGGCGATTGCCGAATTTGTAATTCTTGACGAGCAACCTTTTAGAGTTGTTGAAGGAGAAGGATTTAAGAAATTAATGGCTAAAGCCTTACCTACTTTCGAATTACCTTCTCGTGTAACTGTTGCTAGACATTGTTTGAGGATTTATCATGAAGAGAAGGAAAAACTTAAAAATCTTATTAAGAACCAACGTGTATGTCTCACTAGTGATACATGGATATCACTACAAAAATGGTTGTTACTGCACATTGGATAGATGATCAATGGAATCTACAAAAGAAAATTTTGAACTTTTTTCCAACACCGGATCACAAAGGTGAGACTATTGCATAAGGAATTGAAGCATGTTTATTTGGTTGGGGCATTGAGAACTTATTTACAGTAACCTTGGATAATGCAAGTGCTAATGATGCTGCCATTAAGCATTTGAAGTTGCGTATTGATGATTGGAAATGGGTAATACTTGAAAATGAGTTTTTGCATGTTAGATGCAATGCTCATATTTTAAACTTGATTGTAAAAGATGGGTTAGATGAACAAATTGAGCATATTTCTCGTGTAAGAAATGCAGTAAAATATGTTAGGTCTTCTCCTTCAAGGTTTGCTTCTTTCAAGTCATTTGTTGAGAAAGCTAAGATAGATACTCATGGTCTTGTAAGTCTTGATGTTGAAACAAGATGGAACTCCACATATACAATGTTAGATACAACTCTAAAATTCGAAAAAGCCTTTACAAAAATGTATGTGGACGACCATAAGTATCAAAAGTATTGTCGAGAAATAAGTGCTTTAAGAGGAAATCCATCTGCAGATGACTGGAAGAATGTGAAAGCTTTTATAAAGTTTCTTAACATTTTCTATCAGACAACTTTAAAATTTTCAGGCAGTTTATATGCTACTTCCAACTCTTTCTTCCATGAATTTTTCAATCTTCGAAATGCTATTATAAAGCATACCAAAAGCGATGATCGTACTTTGAATGATATGGCAGGAAGAATGAAAAGTAAGCTTGAGAAATATTGAGGTAAGTTTGAGGATATGAATATGTTATTGCTTGTTGCTTTGTGTTGGATCCTAGATACAAGATGAAGTATGTGAACTTAATTCTTACTGATGCATTTGGTTCTTTGTTGGGAAGATTGAAGTCTGAAGATGTGGTAAGCATTTTAACTCGCTTGTATAATAACTACAATGATTCTTTATTTGAGGATTCTAATGACAATATTGGAGGCGATACTAGTATGAGTGAAGTTGGTGATTTGTTGCAATCAAAGTGGGAGAAACTTTTGGAAGATGAGGGAAATACTATAAAAAAAATCTGATCTTGAGACATATTTGATGGATGATGTGGTGAAGATCAAGGATTTTAATATCTTGACATGGTTGAAAGTTTCATCTAGTAAATAACCAATTGTTTCAAGGATTGCAAGGGATGTTCTTTCTATTCCTATTTCTACTGTTGCATCGGAGTCAGCTTTTAGTACAGGTGGTCGAATTCTGGATTCTTATAGGAGTTCTTTATCACCAAAAAAAGTGGAAGCACTTATTTTTACTCAACAATGGATACGATCACCTTCCAAGGAATATAAGTTTGAAGACATGTTAGAAGAAGTCCAGAAAATTGAGCAAATTGAAGAAGGTAATAATTTGCTTCATGTTAATTGGTTAATTGCTGTCCATGAATCTTCTTTCTATAATTGCTGCTCAGTTTGTTCACTCACAAGATATTTGACATGCACAGAAGATGCGTTACCCTTGCCATACTTAACATAAATATATTATTTAATATTTAAATATGTTAATTGTTTCTTTTTTTTTTCCAGAATATGCAGACCCACCTTTTGAGGATTGATTAGAGGGATGATTAACTACAATTTGCTTCATGACTATTTTTGGAAGTGAGGTCATTATGCCTTTACAAGTATTTTGGAAACATGCTCCTCTGGCTGTAATGTCTACTAAGATGCCCAACTTCTTAGAGTTTAATATATTCTCTTTTTGTTTATTTTTTATGACTCTTGGGTGTAATGTCTACTCTTAAAAAGTTGAGTGATCCTATGTGATAACTCTTATACATATAATTCCCCTGTACTGCTCTTGTATTGTTATCAATGCAATACCAGGATTGTGATAATCTAGTAAGCTTTGTGCTATGCTTTTGGTATTCCTTCTTGTAGGCATGTAATAAATGATATTTGTTCTTACTAATTCTTGTACAAAAAAGACTGCTTGTTAGTACTTGCATTTAACTGAGACAAGCTGATGGAACACAAAATTTATAGAGCAAGCAGTGTGGAAGCTTGGACTTTTGAATTATTGGTGATCATTACTGTCTTTGGATGAAATAGCTAAAAGAATGACTTTAATTCAGAGTAGTGCATTATCTATGTATCCGAATTTGTTGGATTTATGGAGGTATGAAATAAGCCTCCAAGTTTATCGGAACGAAAAACCCGAGAAAACCCGATATTGAAAAATCCGACTTTTGTTGGTTTGGTTTGGTCTATAGATTTAAAAACCCGATACAATTGGTTTGGTTTGGTAATTGCAAAATTCGAACCAACCCAACCTATGTACACCCCTAGTGATGACTGAGTGGGGCCGAGAGCCTGATTGTGAGTGACAATTATGGGATCGGCTGCACGCCGCAGCAGTTATTTTGATGATTATGATAGCGCTTGGGCTGTAGGAGCCCCTCCGGAGTCTGTAACACACCCCCAGTGAGCGCATTTGATTATATTTAGGGATGGATCTTCCCTTGGTATGGGGATGGATCTTCTCCATGGGGCTGATTGGCCTGTTCTTCGGTACTGGAGACCGATGGTCGGTGATGTGTATATATTCCGGGACGGATCTTACCTGTGTCTTATAAGCCATATACAGTACCACGTGGTTGTAAGGTTGTTATCATTGTTATTATCTGGAGATGGATCTTCTGCACAGGCTGGATTGGCCTTCCTCAGTACTGAGTGACTGCTGTAAGAGATGTATATATTCCGGGATAGATCTTCTCTGGGCCATATGAGCCATATAAAGTACTGAGTGGACGAGCATTTGAGATTGTGGGCACATGAGGCACTCAGCATGGTGCATTCCATATAGCATGTGCATTGACATATAGATGTAGTAGAGTCTCATTTCTTTACCATGTTCATATCTGCTCTATTCCCTGTTTTGATTGTCTATTTAGCTGAAAGCATGCCTACGTTTCTGTACGTTATTTATGTTATCATTTAGGAGGTTGAGTTCGTCACTAACTATTAGTCCAAAGGTTGGACTTGATACTTACTGAGTTGGTGTACTCACGTTACCCCCTGCACCTGTGCATATTCAGACACTTTGGATCCAGTGGCGGTGGTTGATCGAGGCTTCTGACATAGGAGATTATTGAGGTATCTGCACGGTGTTCGCAGGCCTTGACTCTCCACCTTACTTTCCAGTTGTATTTCAGTTGTTCCCTTAGAAATTATATTAGACTATGTATTTTCCTTAGACACTCATCCACTCAGTGACATCCAGGTTTTGGGCTGGATTGTATTTATTCTTGGAATTTCTTATGTTTCAAATAGTTCTTTAAATGCTAAAAGCTTCCGTAAATGTTTTCAAACTTGTTATTATCGCGTTGATTATTGAGTTGAGGCTGGCCTAGTTTCACGATAGGCTCCATCACGACGGGTTGGGTTTTGGGTCGTGACATTTAAATATTTATTTATATGAATGAAAAATAAAATTTAATTAAAAGGACTAGTTTAATGTATAATAATACAACAATCATCTAAATGCCGAAAAATATTATTGCACATAATACATGAATTTAAAATAAAAGGACATCATCAAAACTTACACAAATGATCAATTTTGTCATGTTAGCTAGATAATTGTGTACTTATTGTTAAAAAGTATTTAATGTGATGGTATATTAACGAACACTTCTTTGTGGACAATATTTTTTGTGTATGTTTCCTCCTAGTGCTTTGGTTGCTCTACCTGAACTAAAATTCTTGTTGTCCATCTCGATATCCCTCTTGAAAGTGCATCATACATTTTTTCGTGCAGAAAAATATATTGTGGTAAATATAGTCCTATATTTAGGATATTTGTCCTCTTGCTTTATTTGTTATATTTGCAAAACATAAACATACTAAAAGTTATTTTCACACAAATCTAAAAGGACATTCCTTAGTTTCGGAAGACGAAAGTTGAATTGAGGGATAAGAATATACTTAGAAGCACATTGACCAGTATCATAATTTTTGCATGTATGACGTTATTGTCAAAACTTCTATAAACCATTTGTGTGCTATTACATAAGCTATTCGGTGTATCTAAGTTTTCTAGTAGCATGACGGACACTGTTTTTTCAAAATTAACTTATTTACAAAGGGAAGATCAACTTTAACTTAGTCTACTATATATACGGTGACACTAACATACGTAAGAAATATTAAACTTGACAACAAACATGTATGTCAGAAGGTCATTTGGCATTAAAGTATTTTAGTATTCTTCTTGGTAGTAATTATTGGTATCATTTCCGCTGAGTCAAAATTTGAAAAAACATTTTATTTTTATTGTAAAATTTTGCAATCAACCTTTTATTTAGTTCATCACATATTCTTTTTTTCTAGCTATGATATCTTTTTAGTCCTATCATGCGAGTTTCACAAATTGCATTTTAATCTAATCATAGAAATATTTCTCTTATTGAATGAACTACTATTACAATTGAGATTGATAACTATGTGTTCAAGAAGAACCAAATTATCTTTTATTGGATACTCTTATTCGTTTCCGACACGAAGCAAGAAGACACTGAATACTGGATCTGTTCTTACTTTATATTTCTTGTCAGTTGAATCTTTTTCATTTGAAGCCAGAAGTATAACTTTGACAAGCTAGCTATTACAATCTCTACTTTTGTCGATTTTGGAACTAGTGGTTGTACTTGACAGAAATCACCTTCCAAACCATTAATTTTTTCACTAAATGGTTCATTAATAAGAAATCCGGGCAATTATTTCGACATTTGACACCTTGCCATAAGTGCTTCATCCCATATTATTTATTTAGCTTTCCTTATAAATTTAGCACCATTGCTCTGCTTTGATGTATTTTGTGATGGTTATTTAATTTGTTTGAATAGGTCAAATCTAAAGTGGGTGGCCTCACAATAAAGTTATATTTGGTACACAACTTGCTATTATTGCTAACAATGGCATGCCTCTTGTATCATATTTACAAGTAATGTATGACATAGAAATATTATTTTGATTCCGCGGAGGCATCTTGTAACTACCCAACCGGTCGTTTCGAGAGTTATAGACCCGTTCCCCCATTTCATGCTCCTTTTGTGTTATTCAACTGTAGTTTGGCTTACCAGGTTAGTCGGTTCGGGTCCGGAGAGGTTTTGGTATGAATTGAGACACTTAGTCTCTTATGAGAAGGTTTAAGTTGGAAAAGTTGACCGGATATTGACTTATGTGTAAACGATCTCGGATTTGAATTTTGATGGTTCCATTAGCTCCGTTAGGTGATTTTGGACTTAGGAGTGTGTTCAGAATGTGATTTGGAGGACCGTAGTAGAATTAGGCTTGAATTGGCGAAAGTTGGAATTTTGGCGATTTTGGTCGGCAGTGGAAATTTTGATATCGGGTTCGGATTGGATTTTCGAAAGTTGGAGTAGGTTCGTGGTGTCATTTTTGACTTGTGTGCAAAATTTGAGGTCACTCAGACGTGTTTTAGCGGGTTTCGGCATCGGTTGAGGAATTCAGAAGTTTAGAAGTTCTTGGGCTTTAATCCAAGTTTAATTTGGTTTTTTGATGTTGTTTGAGTAATTATAAGGTTTGACTAAGATCGCATGTTGATAGATGACTTGTTGGTATGTTTGGTTGAGGTCCCGAGGGGCTCGGGGTGATTCCGGAAGGTTAACGGGGAGTTTGGAACTTGGAAATTGCAACTGAAGCTGTTGCTGGTGGTGTTTCCAGAACTGCAGAGTGGGGACCGCATGTGCGAGTTTGCAGGTGCACTTGGGGAGCCGCACATGCGGATATAGAGGAGTTTGGTCAGAAGCAGAAGGTGAGGTTGCAGGTGCGCACCGCAGGTGCGATGGGTTGGCCGCAGAAGAAGCGAAAATAGGACTGTAGTTGCGGTTTTGCTAGCAGAGAACCCCAACTCAAGGTTTTGTTCTCCAATTTCGATTTTTGGGTTTGTGAAACTCGGGAGAGAGGCATTTTTTTGAAGGATTTCAAGGAGCAACGTTGGGGTAAGTGATTCTAGCCTATAATGGTGTAAATTTAATGAATCTATGGCTTTATTCATCATCTAATTGGGTATTTGAGCTAGAAATTTGGGAATTTAGGGCTTGAAAATTGGAGAGTGAATTTTTGATGATTTGGGTGACCAAATGAGGTGATATTTTGATAAATTTGGTATGGTTAGACTCGTGAGTGAATGTGCTTCCTAGTTTTGTGATTTTTGACGATTTCAAGATGTGGGCCCGGGGGCCGGGTATGAGTGAATTTCAGGATTTGACCTATAATTTGGTATTTTTCTTGTGGAATTAGTTCCTTTAGCCTATATTGATCGTATTATATTGCTTGTGACTAGATTCGGGATGCTCGGAGGCCGATTCAAAAGGCAAAGGCGCCGCAGAGTAGGATTTTGGCTTTGTTGAGGTAAGTAACGCTTCCAAACTTGGTTCTGAGGGTTCGAAACCCCGAACTATGTGATATGTGATTAGTATTGAGGTGAAGCACATGCCAAGTGACGGGCGTGCGGGCGTGCACCGTGAGAATTGTGGCCTAGGTGATTCCATATCATCGTTTAGTGACTCTATCTTGTTGATATCCATGTTTTCTTAGCGGTCGTTTGTTTTTGCCGGTATTGTTTGGACCCTTAGCGATCATTTCTTGCTGTCATCTCACTAGATTTTGCTTTATATTCCATACTCAGTCATGATCATGCATTTTTATTATCATATCTCAGTATCAGTTAATTATTGAGTCATCATATCATCGCTTCGGGTTGTTTTCATTACATTGTGAGCCCGTGGTGAGACCGGAGAGGTTAATGACTAGTGAGGCCGAGTGCCTGGATATGAGTGATAGTTATGGGATCGGGCCGCACGCAGCAGCAGTTATATTGATGATTATGATAGCACTTGGGCTGCAAGAGCCCCTCCGGAGTCTATAACACACCTCCAGTGGGCGCAGTTGATATTATTGAGGGATGGATCTTCCCTGGACATGGATATTGTCCGAAGCATTGATACCTTGAGATGGATCTTCTCCACAGGGCTGGAATGGCCTTCCTCGGTACTGAATGACCGTTGTTGGTGATGTGTATATATTCTGGGATGGATCTTCCCTGGGTCGGATGGCCATATATAGTACCGAGTGATTGAGCACTTGAGAGTGGAGGTACATGTTGCATTTTCATACATTGTGTGCATTGGCACGTAGAGATTAGCTGAGCTTTATACCTCACACTGTCTAGAATGTATTTATATTATTGCTTAAGTTGAATACTTGAACTGAAAGCATGCTTACTTTTCTGCACAATTTACTTCTGTTTACTTGTTGAGGTTAAGTTTGTCACTACCTATCAGTCCATATTTTGGACTTGTTACTTACTGAGTTGGTATACTCACGTTACCCCCTGCACCTTGTGCGCATATCCAGGTATCTCTAGCCATGGTAGCGGCTGCTGATATTTTCTGTTGCTGATCACTGGAGATAGTAAGGTAGTTGCCTGGCGACCGGAATCCTTCTTTCTTCTTCTCTATCTTCCCAGTAGTTGTATAGCTTTTTAATGAATTATTGTATTATTGTGGAAGTCAGCTGGCCTAGTACAATTGATAGGCGCTATCACGACAGGTTTAAGTTTAGGGTTGTGACACATCTATAAAGAATAAGCTCGTTATACCAGAGTTGACTGTAATGACCCGGCCGGTCATTTCGAGAGTTATAGCCTCGTTTCCCCATTTCTGCTTCTTTTGGTGTTCTTCATCTATACTATGATATGTTGGATCACTTGGTTCGGGTCTGGAGTGGATTCGAAGAGGATTCGAGACACTTAGTCTCTTTTGGGAAGGCTTAAGTTTGAAAAGTTGACCGGATGTAGACTTATGTGTAAACGATCTCGGATGCGAATTCTGATGGCTCTGTTAGCTCTGTTAGGTGATTTTGGACTTAGGAGCGCGCCCGGAATGTGGTTTGGGGGTCCATGGTAGAATTAAGCTTGAATTGGCGAAAGTTGGAAATTTGGCAATTTTGGTCGGTAGCGGAAAAGATATCGGGGTCCGAATGGAATTCTAGAAGTTGGAGAAGTTCTGTAGTGTCATTTGTGATGTATGTGTAAAATTTCAGGTCATTCGGAGGTGATTTGATAGGTTTCGGCGTCATTTGCGGAAATTGGAAGTTTAGAAGTTCTTAGGCTTGAATTCGAGGGTAATTTGGTGTTTTGATGTTGTTTTGAAGGTTTGATTAAGTTCGTATGTTGATATATGACTTTTTGGTATGTTTCATAGAGGTCCCGAGGGCTTCAGGTTGATTTCGGATGGTTGACGGAACAAGGTTGGAAATTGAGGAATGTTAAAGATTGAACTCAGCTATCATAACTGCATATGCGGAGTGGGGACCGCAGGTGCGAGCCCACAGAAGCGGAGTAAGGGCCGCAGATACAGCCAAGACTGAGTAGGGCAGGAACCGCAGGTGCAATTAGTGGAGCGCACATGCGAGACCGCATGTGCGAGGAGCGGGCCGCAGAAGCGGATTATGAGGACTTAGGTGAAAACCGCACCTTTGATGGATTTTTCGCAAGTGTGGCATCGCAGAAGCGACATGAGGACCGCAGATGCGGAAGTTTTGGGAAGAATGTATAAAAGGAGGACTTCGCGAATTTTAGTTCATTTCCCACCATTTTTAGTCGACTTTTGGAGCTTTTGAGAGCGATTGTGAGGAGGAATTCAAGGGTTTATTAGTAAGGTAAGTGGATCGAGCCCTAATACTCGTATATGTGATGATTTCCCGTTGATTAAACATGTAATTAGTGAAGATTAGGGGTGAAAATGTGGGTTTAGATCACGCCGAAACTGTTAAGACCTGAGTGGTCGTTTCTTACTATCATCTCATTATTTTCATTGATATTTTTTACTTAGTCTTATTCATCCATATCATATCATGTCTTAGTCTCAGTTGTTATTATTTTGGCACATCATATCATTGTTTCGGGCTAGTTTCATGGCATTGTGAGCCCGTGTGTGTGAGACTGGAGAGTGATGACTGAGTCAGGCCGAGATCTGATTATGAATGACAGTTATGGGATCGTGCTGCACGTCGCAGCGGTTCAGTTGGTGACTATGATAGCATTTGGGCTGTAGGAGCTTCTCCGGAATCTGTAACACACCCTAGTGAGCGCATTTGATATTTTGAGGAATGGATCTTCCCTAGACATGGATCTTGTTCGAAGTATTTATACCTGGAGATGGATCTTCTCCATAGGGCTGTAATGGCCTTCCTCGGTACTGAGTGACTGTTGTCAGTATTGTGTATATATTCGGGGATGGATCTTTCCTAGGCCGAATGGCCATATACAGTACCGAGTAGTTGAGCAGTTGAGAATGAAGGCACATGCTACATTTTCATGCATTTTGTGCGTTGGCACGTAGAGATCTGCTGAGCTTTATACTTCACACTGTTCAGATTTGTATTTACTTTACTGCTTGAGCTGAATAGCTGAATTGAAAACATGCCTACTTTAATGCACAATTTAATTTTGTTTACCTATTGAGGTTTAGTCTTTCAGTACCTATTAGTCCAAGGTTTGGACTTGTTACTTACTGAGTTGGAGTACTCACGTTACCCCTTGCACCTTATGTGCAAATCCAGGTATCTCAGGCCACGGTAGCGGCTGTTGATTACTCCAGTTGCTGACTTCCATCGGAGATAGGGAGGTAGCTGCCTGGCTATCGCAGACCTGCCTTTCACCTTCTTTATCTTCCCTTTAGTGTATTGATTAGTCAGGATTCTAACATATTTTATGCCTCCACTTGCTTATGCTTTGGTTATAAATTGCTACAAAATAGTCCCAAAATGCTCACAAGTTGTGCTTGATTGCAGGTGTCAAAGACTGAGTGAATTGAGGAAAAAAGAACCTCGTGTGGACCGCGCAAAAGTGAATGCGGCCGCACTAGAAGGTCCAGAGAGTTGACACATTCAAGCTGGAGGCAACACAGACGCGGTACGATTCTCGCGGTCCGCGGTCAGGCTCCGCGGCCGCGCTACTCTTTTGTGCGGTCCGCGGAGCAGAGATTCAGAGAGTTGACAAAATGCTAGTTCCAAGCAATGCGGTCCGCGGTCGTACTTGTGCGGACCGCGCCAACTTCCACCGCGGCCGCGGTACACTTCCACGCGGTCCGCGGTCCGCGGTCCTCAAGTTCAGAGAAGCATGAATGTGAAGTCCAAGAGCCAGTGCGGCCGCGGTCCTTTTTGTGCGGCCCGCACTGACCCCGCAGGGGTATTGATGTCTAGTTTTTCCATCCTAGTATAAATAGGACATTTTACCATTTTTAGGTCATCTGTTATCTTCAGAATTGAGCTGCGCTTGTGAGACTGGGTTTTGTAGCTATTTTTGGCACTTTAGCTTTAATTTTACCATAGATTCTTGTGGTTTCTTTTTAGTAATTAATTGATATGCTTAGTCTTTCATCTATTTCTTGATTTTCTCTTTCAAGCATGAGAGCTAAACCCATTAGCTAGGGTTGTGGCTCAACCGTAGTGTGGGTAATTGATGGGTGTTGCCATCTAGGGTTAGATTGATTATGGGAGTTTGCTATTTGGGTTGATTTTATATTTTTATTTAAGAATTGGTGGTTGCAAACACTGATTCAAGCTTTGTGGGTTTGACTCTTCTTGAGAAAGAGAGTTTATGACCCCAAAATTTACCCAACAAGGAATTGGGATGGACTCATGAGAAATGATAGTCCCAATTACCGAGTTAAGTCTCGAGAGAGTAATCACCGTACTTGAACCCTAGTTGCTTAATCTAATTGGCCTACCCAATTGGTCTCGAGAGAGTCAATTGGGCAAAATCACTCTCTCTACCGAGAGGTGTGAGAGTGGGTACAGTTGTGCAATGGTTATAGCATAAGCCCCAAATATGTCAATCTATCCTTAGTAACATCTACCCGTCAACTAGCCACCTAGGTAATGCCACGACCCTAGTGCCTTCCTTCCCATTAGATACATCCTTTCAATATTTTAGTAGCATAATTTAGCATTAATCATTAGTTTTATCATAGTAGTTATAAAATCAAAAACCAAGAATGTTTGAAGTGACATTAGGAGTACAAATGCATCTCTAGACTAGATATAAAATCCAACTCCACTACCAGCTCCCTGAGGAAATCGATCCCGACCTCTATTCGGGTAAAATCTATTGCGACCCGCTCTTCCTACCTTGGTGTAGCGTCGAGTTGGCAGCAATCAACTTTTTGGCGCCGTTGCCGGGGAGCTTACGGTGTTGACTATCTGTTTAGTTCATTTTGTGCTTTCTTCTCTTTCCTTCTTGTTTACTAATTTTGTTTGTGTCGATCACTCAGGTACTATGGCTTTAAATGCTAATGACCCTATTGGCAATGCCATCGCGGGGGAGGATGTAGAAGATATTGATCATGATGAGCTTCCCGTACCTCAAGCTCCACGTAGAGGCCGTCAGGCCAATGACAACAATCCTATTCCAGACCCTCCTCCGCCACCGCCAAGAGTAGTCCCAAGAGTTCTCCCTAATCAATGGTATGTGAGTGCCATCGTTCCTCGCCGAATCCGGGCGGGGAACTTTCAAATCACAAATGTTATGTTGACCTTGCTCGAGAAACGAGGATATTTTACGGGCGCCTCCGATCAAAACGCATACAAGCACTTGAAGGGGTTCATAGATACATGCTGGGGCAGCAAGCAAACAAACGTGTCAGAGGATGCATTGAGATTGAGGCTTTTCCCGTTTTCTCTTCGGGGTAAAGCGTTGGATTGGTTAGAAAGGCTCCCCAATCATTCTATCACCACATGGTATGAATTGGCGGACAAATTTATTGCCAAGTTCTTTTCTCCAAGTCATATGGTGGCTCTTCGGATGAGATTCTAGCTTTCAAGCAAATGCCAACGGAACCTTTGCACGAGATATGGGAAAGATATAGAATAATGGTGAAGGAGTGCCCTAATAACGACATGACCGAGGCAATGATACAACAAACCTTTTATCGGGGCATCAACACCACGAATCAGTGCATTGTGAACCAATTGGCCGGAGGGAACTTTATGAAACTTTCTTACCAAGAGGCATGTGATGTACTTGATGAAATGGCCGACACCTCTTCGGCATGGCAAAGTCGAGAAAATGTGCCCCAAGGTGACCCCACGGTCATCCATTTGCACAAGGAATTGAACGATCATGGCCAAGCTATTGCCGAGCTTACAACAACTATGAATCAATTGGCGAAGGCGCTGGTGCAACAAGTCCAAAACCCGCGCCAAGTCATCGCAATGGAAGGTGTTTCTATGTTAAAAAGGAGGCAAAGAGGGCAACAAAAACCTCAAGGTAATTGTGAGCAATTTGACAACAACAATGATGGTGGTGGTTATTCGAATGAGTGCTATGATGATCAAAGCGAGGAATGTCAATATGTCAATAACTACCAAGGGAATAGAGGAAATCAAGGGAATCAACAGTGGCACCCCCAAGGACAATCAACAAGGCGGCGGTAATTGGAATAATAACAACCAACAACAAGGTGGCGGCAACTGGAACAACAAAAATCACAACAACAATTGGGGTAACCAAGGTAACAATCAAGGCAATTGGAACGGGAACAATAATAATTGGAATAACAACAATGGTCAAGGCGGGTGGAATAACAATGGAAATCCAGGCAACCGGTGTCAAGGTTTTCAAAGGCGCCCGATGTATCAACAATTGAACAATCTGCCTCCGTTTCAATCTCAAGGGTCTAGTTCTTCGGGTAGTGATATGGGAAGAATAGAAATGATGTTCGAACAAATGATGAAGAAGACCCAAGATTCTGATGCTCAATTAGCTTCCCACAATACCTATATTCGGAATTTGGAGGTGCAATTAGGCCAAATCTCTCAATCGTTGAATACTCGACCTAAGGGTGCTCTACCAAGTGATACGGTAGTGAACCCGAAGGGAGGAAACACTCATGTGATGGCGGTTATAACAAGAAGTGGGGGAGGCGGTGATGTGCATGCCTCGAAAGAAAATCAAGTTGTGGATGATAATTTTAGGTTCCAAGAAGATGTGGGTCTTTTGATAGTTGAAGATGTGGTTGAGACACATGTGAACAATGAAGTGAGGATAGATATTGATGAGGCCGAGGTGGAAACTCAAGACGCCGTGAACCCGTCTACGGAGCAAATAATTGACATACCGGAGCCGGCGGTGCCAAAAGCCAAGGCACCTTTGCCTAGACCACCTCCACCTTATCCTCAGCGGTTAGCAAAGCAAAAGAGTGACAATCAATTCAAAAATTCATAGATATGATGAAAAGCCTTACAATCAATGTTCCTTTGGTGGAGGCACTTGAACAAATGACGGTCTATGCAAAGTTCATGAAGGATCTGGTCATAAAGAAGCGTTCCATGGATTGTGAAACAATAAAGATGACTCACCAAGTCAGTGCGATAGTGCATTCTATGGCCTCGAAACTTGAAGACTCTGGAGCTTTTACTATCCCTTGCACTATCGGTAGTGCGAAGTTTGCTAAGGCCCTTTGTGACTTGGGGGCTAGCATTAATTTGATGTCTTATTCAGTCTTCAGGACTTTGGGAATTGGGCAACCTAGGCCAACCTCAATGAGACTTTAAATGGCGGACTGGTCGATGAAGCGGCCTTTGGGTATAATTGATGACGTACTTGTCCGGGTGGACAAATTCATATTGCCGGCCGACTTTGTCATATTGGATTGTGAAGTGGACTTTGAAGTCCCGATTATTCTTGGGAGACCTTTCCTAGCCACGGGGAAGGCATTGGTTGATGTTGAAGCGGGTGAGCTAACTTTCTGAGTGGGAGATGAAAAGGTGGTCTTCCATGTTTCCAAATCCATGAAGCAACCCAATAGCACCGAGGTGTGCTCTTTTGTGGACATTGTCACAGCTGTGATAGTGGATGACATAAGTTCTACAATCAACGTGGAGGATCCCCTTGAGGCCGTGCTATTAAATCTTGATGTCGATGATGATGCAAGCAGAGTGGAGTGTGTCAATGCATTACATGGGATGGGCTCTTATTCCTATGAGCCGAGAAAACTGACTTTGGATCTTGAAAACCATAAAACTCCACCAATAAAGCCATCAATTGAGGAGCCACCGGTGTCGGAGTTGAAGCCACTTCCTCCACACCTCAGGTATGAATTTTTGGGCTCTAATTCAACTTTTCCAGTTATTCTTTCTTCTTGCCTTACTAACTTGCAGGTTGAGGCCACTTTGGAGGTGCTTCAAAGGCGAAAAAGGGCAATAGGATGTGATGTTATAAACGTCAATACCACACAAGAGGGGGGGGGGGTTGATTTGTGTGGTACCTAATTTTGCGTTAGAAGAACCTGGTTCTTCTAAGTGTTCTAACTACAGCAGTTTGCGGAATAATAAATGCTGAAAGTAAAGTGCACAGAGATTCTTACGTGGAAAACACCTGGCTCAAAAGGTGAAAAAAACCACGACCTACTACTCAGTAGGATTTTCTCAAACTCCACTAATCATTTCGAGCCTAAAAACGCATTTACAAAACTCTTTGTAAACCTAAGGATTAACTCTAATCCCAGTGTAGCACACAGCCTCAACTATTGCGACACTTTCAAGTTAACTCTAACTTGAATACTATATATACCTATTACAATTGCTTCTATGAAAGCTGAAAGGTACAATATGAAAACCTACTACAATTGAACTAGACTTAGAATAAACACAATGATGAAACTGGTTCTTCTATCTTAGTTCATGTAGCTTCAGACGTGCACACTTGTATCTCGCATATATTGCTTGCAAATCAGACTTGATCTTTTTGCTCTCAAATATGCTTAACTTCTGCTTATGTGCAACCACCTATAAAAGAGAACATTCGTTATTTTTATAGAGTTAGTAATCAGAGTTTGATAAGAACTCGAATTGTGGATCCTTTGACAATTCGAGTCCAAGAACAACTCTAACTCCTAATCCATATCCTTGATCCGGATATAATTCTCTTTTCATAAGGAGACTTCAACTCCTTATCCTGTATGCAATCTTTTCGATCAATTCAGAAGATATTGTTGCTGATCCTTGAGACTTATCTTCTTCGCGCGTATGTCACATGTGCAAGCATATCAACACGGTGTCTCACATGATGGACCTGGTTCATGACTGAGTTCATTTTGTCAATCTTCAAAACTTCATCTGAACTTGGGCCAACAGGATGGACTCTGGCGGACATTTGGGGAATAAGCCCCGCATTTTGCATGCATAAAATTATCTTGGAGGATGATGCAAGGCCTTACCTAGAACATCAAAGGAGGCTAAATGAAGCAATGCAAGAGGTGGTGAAGAAAGAAGTGATCAAGTGGCTTGATGCGGGTGTGGTGTATCCAATTTCTGATAGCTCATGGACTTCTCCGGTCCAATGTTGGCCAAAGAAAGGAGGGATGACGGTGGTGACCAATGACTACAATGAGCTTATTCCCACTCGAACCATTACCGGCTGGAGAGTTTGTATGGACTACTGGAAACTCAACAAGGTGACCCGCAAGGATCATTTTCCCTTGCCATTCCTCGACCAAATGCTTGATCGCCTTGCGGGGCAAGCGTTCTATTGTTTTTTGGATGGGTACTCGGGCTACAATCAAATCTTAATTGCCCCGGAGGACCAAGAGAAAACGACTTTTACATGCCCCCATGGTACATTTGCTTTCTCCCGGATGCCATTCGGGTTGTGCAATGCTCCAGCGACCTTCGAACGTTGCATGATGGCTATTTTCACCGACATGGTGGAAGACATATTGGAGGTCTTTATGGACGACTTTAGTGTGGTTGGTGACTCTTTAGAAGAATGCTTGGTAAATTTGGGTAGAGTCCTGGCCCAATGTGAAGAAACTAACCTCGTTCTCAATTGGGAAAAATGCCATTTTATGATCAAAGAAGGTATACTGTTGGGTCACAAGATTTCTAAGCATGGGATTGAGGTAGACAAGGCGAAGATCGAGGTGATTTCCAGGCTCCCTCCCCCTACTTCTGTCAAAGGGGTGAGAAGTTTTCTTGGGCATGCCGGGTTCTACCGGCGGTTTATCAAAGACTTCTCGAAGGTTGTGAATCCCCTTTGCAAATTGCTAGAGAAAGATACCAAGTTTGTTTTTGATGAAAAATTCATGGAGGCCTTTGAACTTTTAAAACACAAGTTGACCACTACCCCTATCATAACCGCACCTAACTGGAGTTTA
Organism: Nicotiana attenuata; assembly: GCF_001879085.1. Classification (NCBI taxonomy): domain Eukaryota; kingdom Viridiplantae; phylum Streptophyta; class Magnoliopsida; order Solanales; family Solanaceae; genus Nicotiana; species Nicotiana attenuata. The sequence continues at coordinate 172,761 of NW_017671745.1, forward strand.
CCCTTTGAACTAATGTGTGATGCCAGTGACGTTGCAGTGGGGGCAGTGTTGGGTCAACGGGTTAAAAAAATGTTCCATCCCGTGTATTATGCAAGTAAGACAATGAATGAAGCTCAACGAAATTACACGGTGACGGAGAAGGAGTTATTGGCCATTGTATTTGCCATGGAGAAATTTAGACCATATCTTATGGGGGCCAAGGTGATTGTGCACACGGACCATGCCGCCCTTAGGTATTTGATGACCAAGAAGGATTCCAAGGCAAGATTGATGAGATGGGTGTTACTTCTTCAAGAATTTGACCTAGAAATAGTGCACCGGAAGGGAAGTGAGAACCAAGTTGCAGACCATTTGTCCCGGTTGGAGGAAGAAGGGAGGCCATGTGACGGCCTTGAGATAAATGATACATTCCCCGACGAGCTACTTCTTTCTGTGTCAATGGGTGACATGCCATGGTTCGCGGACATTGCCAACTTCATTGTGAGTGGAATTTTCCCGTGTGAGCTCTCTTCCAACCATAGGAAGAAACTCAAACGGGATAGTTTGGATTTTTATTGGGATGATCCGTACTTGTTTAAGATTTTCATGGATGGTGTGATTAGAAGGTGTGTCCCGGAAGTTGTGAGTACTTTGGAGGCTTGTCGCTCCTCCCCTTATGGTGGCCATCATGGAGGGGTGAGAACGGCTTCGAAGGTTTTGAGTTGCGGTTTCTATTGGCCGACATTGTTCAAAGATTCTAGTGATTTGGTAAAAAGATATGATCAATGCCAACGAGCGGGAGGGATTTCCAAGAAAGACGAGATGCCTCTTAACACGATTCTTGAAGTTGATATCTTCGATGTTTGGAGTATTGATTTTATGGGTCCCTTTGTTAGCTCGTGTGGGAACACTTACATTCTAGTAGCAGTGGATTATGTGTCAAAATGGGTTGAGGTCGTGGCCTTGACCAACAATGAAGCTAGGAGTGTAGTGGCATTTCTTAAAAAGAGTATCTTCACAAGGTTTGGTACACCCCGGGCAATCATTAGTGATGGTGGTTCGCATTTTTGTAATAGGGCTTTTGATACCTTGTTCTCCAAGTATGGTGTCAACCATAAAGTCTCTACACCTTACCATCCGCAATCAAGTGGCCAAGTTGAAGTATCAAATAGAGAAATCAAGAGCATCTTGTCCAAAACTGTCAATGCAAATCGGACTGATTGGTCCAAAAAGTTAGATGATGCTCTATGGGCCTACCGGACTGCGTACAAGACCCCAATTGGTATGTCTCCGTACCGATTGGTGTTTGGGAAAGCATGTCACCTAGCGGTGGAATTGGAGCATAAGTCTATATGGGCCTTGAGGAAGCTTAATCTTGAATGGGATGTTGCGGCCCATCTTCGTGTCGAACAACTAAATGAACTTGAGGAATTCCGGTTCCATGCATACTCTAGTTCGTCCTTGTATAAGGACAAGATGAAGTACTTACATGACAAATATGCTCGGGGAAAGGAGTTCAAGGTTGGTGATTTGGTCCTCTTGTTCAACTCCCGTCTACGGTTGTTTCCTGGAAAGCTGAAATCGAAGTGGAGTGGGCCATTTGAAGTTGTATGTGTAACCCCATTTGGTACTCTAGATTTGAAGAACAAAAATGGTGAAGTCTTTAGGGCGAATGGGCACCGTGTCAAGCATTATCTTGGGAAGATTGATGATAGCCATGTGGTGGCTGTGGTTCATTTCAAATGATGTGATGGTAACCCGCGTCGTGCCGCGACGTTAAATCAGGCACTTCTTGGGAGGCAACCCATGTCTTTTTCTTTCTATTTGATTTTCCTTTTAGTTTGGGATTTTTGAGCTAATTGGTTGTGAGATGTTGCAGGGATTGTGTTTAAGCAGTGCAAAACAAGTTGGAACAAATTGAATAGTCTCTGAAGTTTGCCAGTGCGTCCGCGGTGCACTTTGTGCGGTCCGCGCTGGCATGGTCCTAATGTGGTACTCTCTGAAGTTTTCTACCGCGGCCGCATTCCATTTAGTGCGGTCCGCGGTGGGCCTCCGCAGCCGCGGTCTCTTTTGTGCGGTCCGCGGAGGCTGCCTACTGAAACTTCACTTTAACAAATCCAGCACGGTCCGCGGTTGCTTTTGTGCGGCCGCGCTGGTAGGTGAGTATGGGTCCCACGGTTTGTCTATAAATAGACTCCAAGGGTCACCTTTTACCCTTGTCAACCTCTAAATTCTCAGAGCCAAAAATTTACTGTTCATTCTTTACTGAGTCCGTGATTCTTGCTTAGGATTGTTTAAATTGCACTTCATCTTTACATCTGGTAACGTTTTATTCATCTCTTATTCATTTAGTGATTAATTTTTGTTTTATTTTCTTACATTTAGCCCATAACTTCTGTTTCTTCCCATTTTTCTTTATTTTGTTAGTTTAGGTTTGTTTTCATATTAGTTCTGGGCTGCTTAATGTGCATATTGAGTGGGCAAATGAGTAGGGACAAAGTAGGTGTAAAAATTTGAACAAAAATGGCAAAAATGCAACCCTAACTTAGTGCCCATAAACCCTAGTCTCCGCGGCCCGCGGTTGCCTTAGCGCGGTCCGCGGTGCCCTGACGCGGTCCGCATTGCCTTTCTGTGCGGACCGCCGTGTTCATTGACTGCAAGTTGACTTGATCCAGTGCGGCCGCATTGCACTTTTGCGTGGTCCGCGCTGGCCCACCGCGGCCGCGACCCCATTTTTGTGCGGACCGCGGTGGGGCGATTCAGAGAACTGATATTCTGGGCCTTTGCCCAGCGCAGACCGCGGTCGTCTTTGTGCGGTCTGCGGTTCCTCCAACACGGCCGCGCTCTCTTTTATGCGGGCCGCGGTGCTGTGTTCTGCAACTGTATTCTGCAACTGTGTTCTGCAATCCTACATTGGTTGTCTGCAATCTAATTCATACATCTGTTTCACTGCCTGTGCTTAAACTAATAATGTTAGATGTGTGTGTCTGCAGATATTGGTTAAACAAAGAGGCAGCAAGGGGTCAAAACAACCCGGGAGAGGTGGTTACTCCCGAGGGGGTAAAGGCAAGAGAGTAGCAAAACTCACTCCTCAGGCTCGAGAGAACATAAAGAAGACCCGAAAACTGATAAAAGCTACTGACAAGGCTGCTTCTCATTCCTCGGGGAGTGAGTATGTGCCATCCAAGGACATCTCCTCAGACTCAGTCCCGACTCGCATAACCAACCCCTTCGAGCTAACTGATAACCCTCCAGCATCACCTACTATCAAGAGCTGGTAAATGTAATTTCTGATTCATCTGACGAGTCTGAAGCCGGTAGTGGGAACTACTGCACCTCCCCCACAGCTTCATTATTTGGGGTGAGTGCAGGCGGAGATGAGGGTGGTGAGCCTCAAGTTGGGAGAATAGCCCGAACTAGGAAAGCTGATGAATGGGAAGATAGATTTGTAAGCCAAGTGGCTAACTATAAATTTAGGGAGTGGTGGCCCGTGAGGCATTTAATACCGGAGAGAAGTTTTATCATCAAGGACTTGCTATCCCACAACCCTAATGTGCTAAGACAATTCCAAAGTAGATCGGACTGGGAGATATTTCTGGAGAAGTGTATTGAAGCTAATGAGCACATGGTAAGGGAATTCTATTGTAATGTGGCTCACATTGTCAAGGGGTCCATGGTGACCAAGGTTCGAGACAAAAAGGTGTTGTTCGACGGAAAATCCCTAAATGAATATTTGGGCTTCAGAGATGAAGATGAGTCTCTCTATTTGGCCAAGTTGGAAATGGGTGAGGCAGTCCGTCCATGGTTGGCTTCATACCTGGCAATCCCAGGTACCACTCCTGAGTGGTTGACTGCTAGGGTTAAAATACTGAGGGGGACCCTAAATTTTGAAGCTAGGGGTTGGGAGACTTTCATTTGCAGTAGGTTGGTCCCGACTTCACATGATCAGACTCTACCTCTCACCCTGGCGGTATTGGTTGCATCGATCATGGAAGGCTACCCCATCAATGTGGGGAATGTGATGTCCCGCATCATCTCTCTCCTGGGTGCGGAAGCTAACCGGAACTATCCTTTCCCCAACACTCTCTCGATGTATTTCCGGGACTTACAGGTGGAAAAGAAGCGGTATGATGTTAAGGCAAAGTCGGTTGCTCTGTTTTCATGGTACAGTTTGAGGGGATAAGACAACCCCAAGGACAAGTCCTACAAGCCTCCTGCCACTACTTCTGCTTCTGCTCCAACTGGCCAGTCTGAAGAGCCAATTGTGACAGAGGCCCCTACTAAGACTACCCCTAACTTACCTCCAGGACCTGATACTTCAGCTGACGTGCATCCAGGACCCTCTACTTCAGCTGGCCCGGGGATCCCATCTTCCAGGAGACATCCCATCACTGCCTATCAGTTGAGCCAGGCACTTTATAGCATGAACAACTGGATGTCAGCTGCGACATCCGAGTTGTCTACTTTATCTTCCACTATTGAGGCTCAGTCTGCACCACAGATAGCTCAGATCCCTCAGTCTATTGAGGACTCACTGAAGAAGATCCTGGAGAACCAGGAAAAGATTATGAAGACACTATTACCTTGTCTACAGCACTGGAGTCACATGGCAAGGCTCTGAAGGAGCTTGCCAAGGAGCACAAGAAGGTGAGGAGATCACGGGCTTCCAAGGAGTCTATGAAACAGCTTAGGACAGATGTGGACAAGTTATTGGCAGACCAGATGCCTCTAGACTTGCTATTCGGGGACCCAGACCCAGCACCAGTAGCAGAGCCACAGCAGGAGCAGGCACCCAGGCAGCCAAGGAAGAAGAGGAAGCTCCCTAGTACAGCTGATGCAGTTATTGAGGTGGCAGATCCACAGGAGGCCTCCTCCAGTTTGCCACATGATGCACCTGAGGGATGTTAGTGCAGAGACTCCTAGTATTGATTCGGTTCCGATGGTGAGAGATTTCCCAGATGTATTTCCTGCAAACCTGCCGGGCATGCCACCAGACAGGGATATTGACTTCGGTATTGATTTGGTGTCGGGCACTCGGCCCATTTCTATTCCACCGTATCGTATGTCACCGGCGGAGTTAAAGGAATTGAAGGAGCAACTTAAGGAACTCCTTGATAAGGGGTTTATTCGGCCTAGTGTGTCACCTTGGGGTGCGCCTGCTCTATTTGTGAAGAAGAAGGATGTCACTATGAGGATGTGCATTGATTATAGGCAGTTGAACAAAGTCACAATGAAGAACAAGTATCCTTTGCCTCGTATTCATGGTTTATTTGACCAGCTTCAGGGAGCGAGGGTGTTCTGCAAGATTGATCTTAGGTCAGGGTTCACCAGTTGAAGATTAAGGACTCAAACATTCTTTAGACAACTCTCAGGACCCGATATGGTCATTATGAGTTCCTTGTGATGTCATTTAGGCTGACCAATGCCCCAGCAACGCCATGCATTTGATGAATAGCCTGTTTCGGCCTTATCTGGACTCGTTTGTTATTGTATTCATTGATGATATCCTGGTGTACTCTCGTAGCCAGGAGGAACACATAGAGCATTTGAGGGTTGTATTGCAGCGATTGAGGGAGGAGAAGGTTTATGCAAAATTCTCCAGGTGTGAGTTTTGGCTCAGTTCAGTGGCGTTCTTGGGGCACATGGTGTCCAGTGAGGATATTCAGGTTGTCCCGAAGAAGATAATGGCGGTTCAGAGTTCGCCCAGACCGTCCTCAGCCACAGAGATTCGTAGCTTTCTTGGTTTGGCAGGTTATTACCGTCGGTTCGTTCAGGGATTTTCATCCTTTACATCACCCTTGACCAAATTGACCAAAAAGGGTGCTCCTTTCAGGTGGTCGGATGAGTGTGAGACGAGCTTTCAGAAGCTCAAGACCGCCTTGACCACCGCTCCAGTGTTAGTCATGCCATCAGCTTCAGGTTCTTATACAGTATATTGTGATGTTTCTCGTGTCGGTATTGGGTGTGTGTTGATGTAGGAGGGTAGAGTGATTGCTTATGCTTCTCGGCAGTTGAAGTCCTATAAGAAGAACTACCCCGTTCATGATTTGGAGTTCGCTGCCATTGTTCACGCATTGAAGATTTGGAGGCATTATATCTATGTTGTGTCTTGTGAGGTGTTTACTGATCATCGTAGCCTCTAGCACTTGTTCAAACAGAAGGATCTCAATTTGAGGCGGCGGAGATGGTTGGAGCTGCTAAAGGACTATGATATTACTATTTTCTACCATCCCGGAAATGTTAATATAGTGGCTGATGCCTTGAGTAGAAAGGCAGTGAGTATGGGTAGTCTTGCCTTCCTTCCTGTTGGTGAGAGACCTTTTGCAATTGATGTTCAGGCCTTGGCCAATCAGTTTGTGAGGTTGGATATTCCGGAGCCCAGTCGGATCCTAGCTTGTGTGATTTCTCGGTCTTCCTTGTTTGATCGTATCAAAGAGCGCCAATATGATGATCCTTATTTGTTTGTCCTCAAGGACAAAGTTCAGGACGGAGATGCCAGAGATGTGACTATTGGTAATGGCGGGGTATTGAGGATGCGGGGCCGGATATGTGTACCCAATGCAGATGGGCTTCAGGAGTTGATTCTAGAGGAGGCCCACAGTTCGCGGTATTCCATCTATCCGGGTGCCGCGAAGATGTAGCAGGATTTGAGGCAGCACTATTGGTGGAGGAGGATGAAGAAAGGTATAGTTGGGTTTGTAGCTCGGTGCCTCAATTGCTAGTAGGTAAAATATGAGCATCAGAGACCGGGTGGCTTGCTTCAGCAGATAGAGATTCCGGAGTGTAAGTGGGAGCGGATCACCATGGATCTCGTAGTTGGACTCCCGCGGACTTTGAGGAAGTTCGATGCTATTTGGGTGATTGTGGATCGGATGACCAAGTTCGCGCACTTCATTCCTGTGTGTACTACTTATTCTTCAGAGCGGTTGGCTGAGATTTATATTCGAGAGATTATTCACCTGCATTGGTATCCCAGTTTCCATCATTTCAGATAGAGGTACTCAGTTTACATTGCAGTTTTGGAGGGCCGTGCAGCGAGAGTTGGGTACTCAGTTGAGTTGAGCACAGCTTTCCACCCCACACGGACGGACGGTCCGAGCGTACTATTCAAATATTGGAGGACATCTTGCCTGCTTGTGTCATTGATTTCGGAGGTTCATGGGACTAGTTTCTGCCGCTCACGGAGTTTGCTCACAACAACAGTTATTAGTGGAGTATTCAGATGGCTCCGTATGAGGCTTTATATGGGAGACAGTGTGATCTCCAGCAGGTTGGTTTGAGCTGGGCGAGGCTAGGCTTTTGGGTACAGGCTTAGTACAAGATACATTGGACAAGGTGAAAGTGATTCATGAGCGGCTTCGTACAGCGCAGTCAAGGCAAAAGAGTTATGCTGACAGAAAGGTTCGTGACGTGTCTTATATGGTTGGGGAGAAGGTTCTACTGAAGGTTTCACCCATGAAGGGTGTTATGAAATTTGGGAAGAAGGGAAGCTGAGCCCTCGGTTCATTGGGCCTTTTGAGGTACTACGGAGGATTGGGGAGGTGGCTTATGAGCTTGCTTTGCCGCCTAGTTTGTCGAGGGTGCATCCAATGTTTCATGTTTCTATGCTTCCGAAGTATATCGGCGATCCGTCTCATGTCTTGGATTTCATCACGATTCAGTTAGATGGTGATTTGACTTACGGTGTGGAGCCAGTGGCTATTTTGGAGCGGCAAGTCCGAAAGTTGAGATTTATGGATATAGCTTCAGTGAAAGTGCAATGGAGAGGTTAGGCCATGGACGAGGCTACTTGGGAGACCGAGCGGGAGATGTGGAGAAGATATCCACACCTATTTGAGGCTTCAGGTTTGTTTCTAGACCCGTTCGAGGATGAACGTTTATTTAAGAGGGGGAGGATGTACCGAGTCGGCCGGTCGTTCTGAGAGTTATAGCCCTATTTCCCCATTTCTGCTTCTTTTTGTGTTCTTCACCTATACTATGATATGTTGGATCAGTTGGTTCAGGTCTGGAGTGGATTCGGAGAGGATTTGAGACACCTAGTCTCTTTTGGGAAGGCTTAAGTTTAGAAAGTTGACCGGATGTAGACATATGTTTAAACGATCTCAGATGCAAATTCTGATGGTTCCGTTATGTGATTTTGGACTTAGGAGCGTGTCCGGAATGTCATTTGGAGGTCCGTGGTAGAATTAGGCTTGAATTGGCGAAAGTTGGAAATTTGGTGATTTTGGTCGGCAGTGGAAAAATTGATATCGGGGTCGGAATGGAATTACTAAAGTTGGAGTAGGTACGTAGTGTCAATTTGTGACGTGTGTGCAAAATTTTAGGTCATTCGGAGGTGATTTGATAGGTTTCGGTGTCGTTTGCGGAAATTGGAAGTTTAGAAGTTCTTAGGCTTGAATCTGAGGGTAATTTTGTGTTTTGAGTGTTCTGAAGGTTTGATTAAGTTCGTATGTAATATGACTTGTTGGTATGTTTGATAGAGGTCCCGAGGGACTCGGGTTGATTACGGGTGGTTGACGGAACAAGGTTGGAAATTGAGGAATGCTGAAAATTGAACTCAGATGTCATAACCGCACCTGCGGAGTGGGGACCGCAGATGCGAGCCCACAGAAGCGGAGAAAGGGCCGCAGATGCAGACGAGGCTGAGGAGGGCTGCAACCGCAGGTACGAGGAGCGGGCCACAGAAGCGGATTCTGAGGACTGAAGTGAAAACCGCACCTGCAATGAATTTTCCGTAGGTGCGGCATCACGGAAGCGACATGAGGACCGCAGATGCGGAAGTTCTGGGCAGAATGTATAAAAGGTGGACTTCGCGAATTTTAGTTCATTTTCCACCATTTTTAGTCGGCTATAGAGCTTTCGAGAGCGATTTTGAGGAGGAATTCAAGGGTTTATCAGCAAGAAAAGTGGCTTGAGCCCTAATACTCGTATATGTGCTGATTTCCCATTGATTAAGCATGTAATTAATGAAGATTAGGGGTGAAAAAGAGGGGTTAGGGCATAGGAATTGGAGAGTTTGATTTGGGGATTTGAGGGACCATTTGATGTCGGATTTTGATGAATTTGGTATGGATAGACTCGTGAGTGAAAGGACTTTCTAGTTTTATGATTTTTCTCGGATTCCGAGATGTAGGCTCGGGGGCCGGGTTTGGGTGAATTTCGGGATTTTGGTCTAAATTGATAGTTTTCGTATGGAATTGTTTCCTTGGCCTATATTTCTTGCATTGTATTGCTTTTGGTTAGATTCGAGGCGTTCGGAGGCTGATTCCAGAGGCAAGGGCATCGCAGAGTAGGATTTGGCTTGGTTTGAGGTAAGTAATGCTTCCAAACTTGGTTCTGAAGGTTTGAAACCCCGAACTGTGTGCTATATGATTAGCATTGAGGTGACGCACATGCCAAATGACGGGCGTGTGCTTGTGTCCTGGTTCATTCCACGCCACCGCTTACGTTCTTGCTGATATCCGTGTTTCTGTTATGTAATTAAGTAAATTAGCTATAAATCATGCTAAATATCAAATTAGGGCTTCACGCCGATACTATTGAGACCCAAGTGGTCGTTTCTTGCTGTCATCCCATTATTTCATTGATATTGTGTACTCAATCTTATTCATGCATATCATATCATGTCTCAGTCTCAGTTGTTATTATTTTGGCACATCATATCATTGTTTCGGGCTAGTTTCATGGCATTGTGAGCCCGTGTGTGAGACTGGAGAGTGATAACTGAGTGAGGCCGAGAGCCTGATTATGAGTGACAGTTATGGGATCGGGTTGCGCGCCGCAGCGGTTATGTTGATAACTATGATAGCACTTGGGCTGTAGGAGCCCCTCCGGAGTCTGTAACACACCCTAGTGAGCGCATTTGATATTTTGAAGGATGGATCTTCCCTGGACATGGATCTTGTCCGAAGTATTTATACCTGGAGATGGATCTTCTCCATAGGGCTGGAATGGCCTTCCTCGGTACTGAGTGACTGTTGTCAGTATTGTGTGTATATTCCGGGATGGATCTTCCATGGGCCGGATGGCCATATACAGTACCGAGTGGTTAAGCAGTTGAGACTGGAGGCACATAGTACATTTTCATGCATTCTGTGCATTGGCATGTAGAGATCTGCTGAGCTTTATACTTCACACTGTTCAGATTTGTATTTACTTTATTGCTTGCGCTGAATACCTGAATTGAAAGCATGCCTACTTTACTGCACAATTTACTTTTGTTTACTTGTTGAGGTTTAGTCCTTCACTACCTATCAGTCCATAGTTTGGACTTGTTAATTACTAAGTTGGTGTACTCACGCTACCCCCTACACCTTGTGTACAGATCCAGGTATCTCAGGCCACGGTAGCGGCTGTTGATTATTCCAGTTGCTGACTTCCATCGGAGATAGCGAGGACTGTCTGGCAATCGCAGACCTGCCTTTCTCCTTCTTTATCTTCCCTTTAGTGTATTTTGGTATTCTCAGACTATGTAGTCTTGCTATATTTCATAACAGTTGTAGTAGTTGCTCATGACATAGTGACACCCGAGATCGGGCTTTTATTTTTCGCATTTTGGTTTTTGAATTAATCTCTTTTACGAAATTTCAGCTTGAAAAAGGCTATTATCTAACTTATAATGAAATATTCAATTGTTTGGGAGTGTGTCGGCTTGCCTAGTTCTATGATAAGCGCCATCACGACCGGGTTGGTTTTGGATCGTGACATCGACTCTTTATAATGATGTCTTGAAAGCTTGTTCTAGATTAGGATTTAACTTTGGTTGTGCTTCATCTGACACTTGTATAGCATTTTGATTCTTAATAATAGACTAACCTTTTTACTTTTTAACGCTATTTTTTATGGAATAAATTTATGTATCTTAAAATTGATGTGTTTAACGCTAGTTATTTGATTTTAATATAAAAAATAATTTATTTTATGTTGATTCACATCTTAATATTAGTTTATCTCTTGTTTTGAATATTTAATCTTAATTATAATTGTATACATTATGAATTTTATTTTCAAAGAGCAAAATATTCATATGACATTCTACTTTTAGATCTTTATGTTTGTAAAATCATTAGTGATATTGATTCTTACTAACCATTTTTTTTCTCTTTCTCACACATTTATATTCTTAAATATTTTCTAAGTTGTTGTTTAATAATTGGGTATTTTTCAATATTACACGAAAAATTGATTAAAAAAATATTATTTGAGTAGAAAAATAGTTCAAATATATTATGATAATATACTATCGAGGGGGTATTTATTTCTCAATTTCAACTCTTTATGTAGTTCATTTAATATTACTTTTTTTTATGGTATGGGACATTATGGAGTGGTAATGTATTGCTAGTATGGAGGATTCTTACGAAATTGATTTTATTAAACCTCTTACATATTTTTAATAAGAATTTAATAGAAATTGTTTTATTAATTTTAAAATGTTAAATATTAAAAATTAGCAAAGAAGCTATTGTAGTCCAAAAAATAGGTTATTGCAGTTATGTACTTTTCCTATCTTTCGCTTAATATTTTAGGGCTATTTTGGTATATTAATATTGTATTATGATTTTATAATAATATAGGCTCTCCTTTTTCTAAATGGATTTGGAGAATATAATACATTCTCAAATTGAATTAGTAATATGACATTATAATATATTTTTGAATTATATTAGTAATAGCAATTTTTAAGAAGTATATTCTAAAAGTAATAGGATTACATGCCTAAAGTATTTACTTGTTTAATTTTATATGAATTAGACAGCCCGAAAGTAATTATAGTAATAGGATTCCTAAAGGTAATCATGTATGATTCCTAACGTGTAGTATTATGTCCTAAAACTAATAGGATTATAAGGCTAATATCTAAAATTTCAATTATGTACTTTTATTATTAATTGTTGTGCTTAATATTATAAGGTTATTTTTGTAAAGTGATATTATATTGATGCTTTTATAATAACATCAATTTATTAAATTTGTAATAGGAATGGATTTCAAAAGGCATTGGCATTAGTTTAAGATTCGAAAAATATAATTGGGTGTTGTCAAATATAGCAATTTTTAAGTTTCACGTGTTCCTAGGATAGGTTTAGGGACGTGTGGATCTATTCATGCATATAGGAGTTTTTAAGTTTAATGTGTTCCTAGGATAGGTTTAGTCTATTCATGTATATATGAATTTTTAAGTTTAACGTGTTGTGTCCTATGATTAATAGGATTAGAGGGTCGAGATTGGAATTCCGATTATGGCCTTTCTTTAGGAGTTATTATATTTAATATTTTAAGGGTATTTTTGTAAATCAATATCATATTCATGCTTTTATAATAACTAGTCTTAGGGTACACGTTTCACGCGTGTACCCCATACTAATGAATATATAATTTTAAAAATTATGTAAATAATATTTAAATAATATCTTTGAGTTATAAAATAAAAAGTAAAAAAAAGTGTAAGTTCTTGAAAATAGTGAATGTTGATCCCACTTAGCTAACTTAATAAAGAAAGAAATCCTTCTCCACATAAATCCTAAGATGCCTTATTGTAATTTCTAAAGACGTGTGGAATATCTTATGTTATTTTTGTGACATAATACTAAAAGTAAATATTTATGCATAAATACTTTTAACAAAATATTTAAATATTTATTTAATTATACATATTTAAAAATTAAATCTTTATCTCTTTAGAGATTTGGCAATGAAGAGATTGCCCTATAGTTTAATATTTTTTTTAACGATAGTGTATAGGACAAAGATGACTAATGTTGAGTTGATATTTTACGATAAATAACTTAGTAATATATATTAAAAATATTAGCTTTGTTGGAATGAACGGAAAAGAAAGAAAAATAATTAGTAAAAGTTCATTTAGAATACCGCAAAAAGTTATACATAGATTATAATGTAGCGATTATAATCTTAAATTATTTATTGGATATAACCTATTTTGGTAGATGTTTGAGTTATTGGATTAAAACAAATTATACAGAGTATAATATAAATATTTGTTTGATTCTATCATATATAAACTTGAATAAATTTTAATTTTTAACCTTGGACTTTTTAAATAACTTAGGCGGAGCTTCGGAGAAGGATATTTTGATCATTTGATTATATTTTTTCTTGGGATACATAACTAATCTCTATTTTTTTAATCCCACATTGAATATAAAATCAAAATAGTACAAAATTATGGTATAACTATTTTCGTAATTTCTTATGTTGAAAATGTAAATTCAACCAAACATAAAATTGAATAATCTCACTTTCTATCTCAAGTTGTTATCGTTCAATATTGTCCACGTGAAATTGTTTTTACATTCTTTAAACTTTTCTTATTTATTTTTCAAATTGTTGAGAGTAGTTTTCAAGCACTACACGTATAATCGATGAAGAGAACATATTTAGTGATTTGTTCATTAGTATGGTTCCAAATATTATGAAAGAAACGATAAAGAGAAAATATATTATTAAAGAAGGTCAAATATTAAATACTACATGAAAGTGTCGATAATCATTCCAATGTTAGGTATTGTCGAAAACTAAAAAGTTTTTGAAAGTTCAATAAAATTTTGAAGATGTTATGTAATAAGATTGGTTTAAATATGGAACATTTTAATAGATTCAAAAATCTAAATATTAGGAAGTAAATTAAACTACAATTTTATTCAGTGTAAAATCAATTCTTAAAGGGTAAAAATGGCAAACAACATTTCGCTAAGGGCCTTCGTGCTTTTAATATAGTACTAGTATCTATGTACGTGCGTTGCACGTATATCCCTTGTCAATTGATTTAAATTTTGTATAACAATGATAAATTTACTTGCATGTAGACCTATTAAATTTAAATGAATTCAATATTATTCAAACCTTCGAAAATAAAATATTAAATTAAATTTACTTAGATAATTATTAAATAATTATTGCTTTCACTCTATATTTCTATCTGATTTTCTAATTATGGAATGTCATACTACAAAGCATTTTTTTCCCCCTTTTTCTCAACAAATAATTAAGTTCCAAAGTAATTTAAAAAAGAAAAAAGCCTTATGAATCAATAATAGTCATATATTGGTGGTGGTTAGCGAATCAAGTTTTATTTGTTTAATTAATTTTATAGAGATTCTATTACCTTTTTTGTAATTCAATTTTTATGCATGACATAATTGCGAGTATGAATATGAACTTGTATTATAGTTACAAAGATATTTCTCGAGTTTATAACCCAAATATTTGATGGACAATAGGCTGCAAACTTTATATATAAAGGGGACATAACTAACATTAGGATTAAGAGTTATAGTAAAAAAAGGATTTATCAAGATAAAGTAACAAGAGCGCATAATAAATAATAGGATGAAGAGTTATGGTTGCCCAAGAAAAAAAACTTATTCTCCAAACTTCCATGCTTGCTGGTTAAAATTTAATAAGTAATGGTTTCAATATTTTTATTGAACAGTACTGCCTCGATCTTTGTCCCCTATAAATTAATATAAAAATTATTTTAGATTAATTAAAAATAACACAAATAAGTAATATATTATATCAAAATAAATATACAAAAGAAGCCTACCTCTTCGTCAACAAATGTTAAATGCCAACGCAAACCCTCTCCTTTGTCGTTCTTATATTTTATTATTGGTCCCTTCAAATAACCAATACCTTAATTACCCATTCAACATCATAAAGTTTAAGGTTATTTATAATGACATATTTTTTTTCCAAATCCGATTTCATTACACTGCGCGAAATACCTACAATATATAAGTAAAAGCTGCAAAATATCATGTAATAGCTGAAAATTAATATTGTTACACTAACATTAGTTGCAATAACACAAACCATTAATCTCTAAAGATATACAATTTAAATATAATACTACGTCAATGTAAAAGACTTTGATATGTAAAAGTAAAAACTACGCCGAAAAACAAAGAAGTACGACACAAAAAACAATAACAATAAAAGTTAAGGTGTCATTGTTTTTCTCTCTAATTCATAGACATGCATTACTCAATTACAAAAACGGGAACTTACTCAATTACGAAATACGAAAACAATAAAGAGAACTAATAATACCTTTGGAGAAAATTGCTTCGTTCTACACCAAAATCTTTAGAGAACAATGAACAATGTGAAGCAATGTCATCTTTTATAGGAATAATTGGCTTATTTTTTTCCTACATGGATTCGTGCAATTAAGCTGAATTCTATGGGAGAAGATTAAATAAGAAAAAATATTATTGTCAAAAAAAGGAAAAGGCTACAAAAAAAACATTGGCGGTGAGTAAACTGAAATTAATGGGAGAAAATTAAATAAAGAAAAATATTGGTGTAAAAATAGGAAAAGGCTTTAAAAAAAGTTGAGATATGTAGAACCAAATCGGCCAAAAAGTAGGCGTCAACCAAATCGGCCAAAAACAGGCGTCATAATTTGACCCAAGTGAACTATGTAGCATTAATGTATGCGTAGTTTAAATGGAAAGAAAAATCAGTCTCAGGTAATATACAATTATATCCTTAAATTATACAAATAATTAAGGTTATAAAAGTCGATCAATGTTTCAAGGATACTTTGGTCGTTCAACATTTAACCTAAATTATTCGTGCTTTTATAATAATATAGATAGATATAGATAGATAGATAATATAGATAGATAGATAGATAGATAGATAGTATATCCCATTTTTAGTCCAATGAACCAAATAAAGCAATAGCACTAAATAATCCAAGGATTATAATCTCAGGATAATTTTGTTATTATCTGCGAACCAAGCGACTTTTTAAAGTTAATAAGAGAATTAGATCCATCAATTTGGGCTTTGCCCATTGGTCCAGCCTAGCCCAACTTGTTATTTAGCAGGGCTGGGCTAGAATTATTGAAGCCCATTTAAAAACGAGGCTTTTAAGTCCCGCCCGAGCAAGCCCGCGACCCATGATGCTTGACTGAGGCTCGGCTAGGCCGGCCCGTAGGCCTAATAAAAATATATATTTGAAATATATAAAATATAAAAACTATACGACACAAAAAATATCAAGAAGAGTATCCAAGCTTAAATTTATTAAGCTCATCATATTAAACGATCAAAGTCTTAAGACGTTAATTAGTTTTAAAAATTTAATTATTCTTAATATTTAACTAATTAATATTGCATACGAATTGTAGATGTAGATGAAAGTGAAGATATTAAGACAACCTTCTCACAAGCGGATTCAAATATGTTTGATGAAGATGATGTGTTGTATATCCTGTAATCATAATGGATGTTCTCTTGAATAGTTTGTTTTGAGTTTTGACTTTTAGTGAACGAAATATCGGTCGTGTCTTTTACTTTTTTTAGTGTTTATAATATATTGGAACAATATAAAAGTTATTAAGTTTTGTGAAATTTTTCCAATAAGATTTTTTTAACTTTTAAATATTTATCTTTATAGGATAGAACTTAAAGAAAAAATGTAAATTATATTTAAAAAAATAATGGGCCGGCCCGTGGGGGCCCGCAGCCCAGATAGGGCTGGGGTGTGCTGACCATTATAAGGCCCATCAAAATGGTGGGCTAGCCCAGCCCAACTCGTCAATTGCTAAAGCCCACGTGGGTGTGGCTGGGCTAGCCCGGCCTCGCCTATATTGATAGCTCTTAAGAGAATTGACCAAAGTCAGGATAAATGTCACGACCCCCAATTCCCACCTTAGGAATCGTGATGGCACAGAGTCTTTAAGACTAGGTAAGCCTAGCGCAAGCTGAGGGATAATAGAAATAACCAACTTAACTAATAAATATTAAACTGATAAATGAAATAACATAGCTAAAACCGAACAATAGTCGTACAACCCCAAAATTGATAGTAAAGAGTTATAAGCTCTATTGAAATACACTAGGAATCTCTATTACAATACAGTTCGGGAACAAAAGAAACAATAGCATATGATCACTAGAAGGTGACTCCGAGGCCCACGAGCGTCAAGTAGGAATACTTTGTCTCTGCAATGTGTGAATCAACTCACTAGCATCCGATACAGGCAGAGGTACCTGGATTTGCAGATAAATATGCAAAAGCGTAGCATGAGTACCCATAATAATACCTAGTAAGTATCAAGACTAACCTCGGTGGAGTGATGATGAGGTCAAGTCGAGACACTTATTAGACATAGAAACATGTGCAGAATATTAATATAATCTAACAATGGAAAGTAAAAGCAATAAATGACAACAAAGAAGAATATTAATATAAGGCTAACGACAACAGTAAGAACGATGAATGACAACAAGGAGTGAGCATATAGTAAAAACAACAAGTAACAAATACAGTCAAAATACATGTGAAATGGATGAAGGAAAAACAATACCCGTTCAAATCAACTAGTCATTCCAACATAGAATGTACAACCAGAATTACCCTGAGGTACCAAAGCTCGTATTCACATTTCACAAGTCACAATCACAATATTCCTTATATTGCGACGTGAGCCTTGCATTTATTTTTAAGAATATTTTTCCCAAAATAGCTTCACACGCTTTAGCCCCCTTATCTCGTCGCGTGTGCTTCAAATGAAGTAATTTTCCTTACTAGCAACACGCACATAAATCTCCCTTATCTCGCCGCATGCACATCAATATCACCACACTTATACCGCCGCATGCGCATCTCATTATAACACAATAGTTAATTCGCACCACATGTGCCCATATGCCACAACATTTCCAATATAACAATACCATTATCATAACAATGCATAGCCCACTGCTCAACAACAATGTATACAAGAGTCTCAACAACAACACAATTAACGTGATATTAAACTCAACATTGAAATATACTTCCATGTAGTAACAACTTTAGCTAAATGCATAAAATAAACTTAATAATAAAAGAAATAGCATGTAATATCAACTACGACTAAATGCACAAGAATAACTTAACAATGAAAGAGGTAACATGTAATAACTACTACAAGTAAATGCATAAGAGTAAACTAAACAATAAAAGAATTATAATGTAATAACAACAACAATTAAATTCTTATAAGTAACCTAAGAGTCTAAACAGGTCAATTTCCACATATAAGCTCGTAAACACACTCATCACCTCAGATACATGTCTTTCAAATAATTCAAATAGTGAAATTATGCTCAATCCTACGGGATAGTTTCGCTACATAAAGTTAAACAAGATATTTACCTCAGCTAGGCCAAATCAACACTCAAAAATGGGTTTTCCCTTAAAATTAGCCTCCACAAGGCTCAAATCTAACAAAAAATGACTTAATATCATCATATAATGCATGAGAAACAAATTTGATTAATAAAGCTAAGATCTTTACACAATTTATCAAAAGTCAACCCCGGGCTCGCCCGGTCATAACCCGAGTCCAAGGGTAGATCTCTACTAACGATAACCTTACGAGTCCATATATGTATTTTTTTTCAAATCGGAGTCCAATTCGACTCTCAAATCTCAAATTTTTATTTTTGAAAACATAGACAAAATTGTCCAAAAATTATCTTCAAATTCCATGGATTAGAGGTTAAATCTCATAAATCATTATGTAATATAATTGAAAATTGATCAAAATTATTTACACAAAAGTTGAATGTGAAAATCCCCCCTCAAAATCGCCTCATACCGAATCTAGGGTTCTACAATATGATAAAATAAAGCTATGTCCCGTTTTCAAGCCCTTTTGTTCAGGTGCAAAAGTCGCAAATGCGACCCCGTGTTCGCTCATAATTGCGAACCCTCGCGAATGTGGACAACACCTCACAAATGCGGCGCCTGACAACCCAGAGAAATATAGCAAATGAGACATTGACATCGCAAATGAGAAGTCTGTCCCTTCCGCAAATGCGGCCAAATGGTTGCAATTGTGACCTACCCAGCCCAAGCCGAATCTTAGAAATTGCGAGTAAGGCATTGAATATGTGATACCTGAGCCCTCCATGCATACTTTGCAATTGCAATGCTGGTGCTCGCAATTGCAATAGCTGAAGCACCAGCACACCAGCAACCTGGAATGAGTTCAAACAAATCCGAAAAACATCCGAAACTCACCTGAATCCTCGGGGCTCCACACCAAACATCCACAGAAGTCTAAAAATATCATACCAACTCGATCGCAAGATCAAAACACCAAAATAACATCCGGAACCACGAATCAGATATAAAAATACATGAAATTTCAGAATGAACTCAAGAATCACTAGAATCGCAATCTAGCGTCTGATTCCTGTCAAATCAACTAGGAATGACACCAAACTCTGCAGACAAGTTCCAAATGACAAAAAATCAAAATCAAAATCTGAACCCGATAGCCATAAAGTCAATCTATGGTCAAACTTAAGGAATTTCTAAACCTTCAATTTGCCAACTTTCGGCATAATAAATCAAATCAACCTAGGGACCACCGAATTCAATTTCGGGCATACGCCCAAGTCCAATATCACAATATGAACCTATTGAGGCCATCAAAATACCGTTCCGGTGTTATTTTTATAAAAGTCAAACCTCGATTAATATTTCTAACTTAATCTTCTAAACAAAAAACTGATGGGTCCAAATTATTCCCAAACCTCCCCGAAATGAAACCAACTACTCTTGCAAGTCACATAACTAAAATACACATATGGGAAGCTTCAAAAAAGGGAAATGAGGCTCAAATATATAAAATTATCGGTCGGGTTGTTACATTCTCCTCATCACAATACAAACGTTCATCCTCGAAGTGCATAGGGATATACCTGAAGTGCCAAAAAAGTGAGGATAATGACTTCGCATGTTGTGATCCATCTCCTAGGTCGCCTCCTCGACCGGTTGACCCCTCCGTTGAACCTTCACTGAAGCAATGTTCTTTGTCATCAACTTTCGAACAAGCTGTCCATGATAGCCACCAGCTCCTCAACATAAGTCAAATCCTTGTCCAATTAGACTGAGCTGAAATCTAATACATGAGACGGATCACCATAATACTTCCGGAACATGGAAACATGGAACACCGGGTGAACTCCCGATATGCTGGGTGGCAATGCAAGTTTGTAGGCCACCTCACCAACTCTCTCAAGAATCTCAAAAGGACTAATATACCTAGGGCTCATGTTGCCCTTCTTCTGGAACCTCATCATACCCTTCATGGGTAGAACTCTAAGCAGAACCCTATCTTCCACTATAAAAGCTACATCACGTGCCCTCCAATCATCATAACTCTTCTGTCTGGACTGTGCTATACAAAGAAGATCCTAAAAACCTAACTTTCTCTGAGGCATCCTGAACCAGATCAGTGCCCAACAACCTAGCTCCCCCGCATCCAACCAACCAACTGGAGAATGACACCGCCTCCCTATAAGACCTCATAAGGAGCCATCTGAATACTCGATTAGTAGTGGTTTTTGTAGGCGAACTCTGCGAGTAGTAGTAACTGATCCCATGAACCCCCAAAATCAATAACACATGGACGCAGCATATCATCCAAGATCTGAATCGTGCTGGGACTGCACGTCTGTGTAGGGATGAAATGTCATGCTCAACTCGACCCGTGTGCCTTACTCACGCTGCACAGCTCTCTAGAAATGTGAATGTGATGTAAACTGCATGCCTCGATTGGAGGTAATAGACACCGGCACACCATGAAGATGAACAATCTCATGAATATAAATTTGAGCGAGCTACTCTTAATAGTAGGTAGTCACGACCGGAATGAAGTGTGCAGACTTGGTCAGTCTATCCATAATGACCCACATTGTATCAAATTTCCTCAAGGTTCGTGGATGTCCAACTACAAAATACATGGTTATGCACTCCCATTTCTTTTCCGGAATATCAAGCCTCTGAAGAAAACCACTCGGTCTCTGATGCTCGTACTTTACATGTTGACAGTTCAAACACCGGGGTACATACTCCATAATATCTTTCTTCATTCTTCTCCACCAGTAGTGCTACCTCAAATCCTGGTACATCTTCACGGCACCCGAAGGAATGGAATATCTCAAACTGTGAGCCTTCTCAAGAATCAACTCACGCAACCCATCCACATTGCTACTACAAATCTAGCCCTACATCCGCAACACCACATCATCTCCAATAGAAACCTCCTTGGCATCACCATGCATGGCGTGGTCGTTATTGTCTGCTGGAACAACCAATACTGCATTTGCACCAGACATTTCAACAAACTGACGTGATATGGGGATCTGAAGAAGATGATGCTTTAGTTGCACTGCCATGTAGTGCAAACATCAAAATAACATATGATACCAAAAATGAGGCCATATTTTTAAGTTTACATTTGCCATGCGAAGACCTGGAGTAATATGCAGCCATGTTTCACTGTGTCCTTAAGGACAAGCAAGTGGGAATCATCATATTGACGTGCACAAATAGAGAAGACCGAGAAACCACGCAAGCAAAATCCGGCTAGGATCCAAAACATCCAACCTCATGAACCGATTGGCCAAAGCCTGAAAATCTTATGCTAATAGTCACTCTCCAACTGGAATATAAGCAAGACTCTCCATGCTCTCAGGCTTCCTACTCAAAGGGGCGGCCACCATATTGGCCTTCTTGGGATGATAAAGAATGGTGATATCATAGTCCTTTAATAGATCTAACAACCTCTGTTGCCTCAAGTTTAGATCCTTTTGCTTAAATGAGTGCTCTAGACTCTTGCGATCTGTAAATACCTCACAAGACACGTTGTAGAAATAGTGCCTCCAAATCTTCAATGCGTAAACAATGATTGCCAAGTCTAAATCATGTACTGGGTAGTTCTTCTCATGGGGCTTCAACTGATGTGAATAATAGGTAATCACTCTACCCTCCTGCATCAACACACGCCCAATGCCAAACCGCGAAGCATCACAATAAACTGTATAAGAACCCGATGTTGAAGGCAAAACCATAGCTAGATCTCTGGTCAAGGCAGCCTTGAGATTCTAAAAGCTCTCATCAAACTCATCGTACCACCTGAATGGGGTACCTTTCTGAGTCAATCTGGTCAAAGGAGTTACGATGGATGAAAATCCCTCTACAAAATATCAATAATACCCGGCCAAGCCCAGAAAACTCCGGATCTCAGTAGGAGAAGACGGTCTGGGCCAATTCTGAACTGCTTTCGCCTTCTTTGGAGCCACCTTAATCCCCTCATTAGACACCACATGGACCAAAAATGCCACTGAATCATGCCAAAACTCACACTTGGAGAATTTAGCATATAGCTTCTTTTCCCTCAAGGTCTGGAGCACGATCCTCAAGTGTTGCTCATGATTCTCCTGGCTGCAAGAATCCACCAATATGTCGTCAATGAACACGATTACGAAAGAATCAAGATATGACTTGAATACATTGTTCATCAAGTGCATAAATGCTGCTGGGGCGTTGGTAAGCCCAAATAACATCACTAAAAACTCATAGTGACCATAGCGAGTCTTGAAGGCCGTCTTCGGAATATCTGAATCTCGGATCTTCAACTCATGGTACCCCGATCTCAAATCAATCTTTGAGAATACCCGAGAACCCTGAAGCTGGTCAAGAAGATCATTAATACGTGGTATTGGGTACTTGACCGCAACCTTGTTCAACTGCCAATAATCAATACATATCCTTATAGAGTCGTCTTTCTTCTTCACGAATAGAACTGGAGCACCCCAAGGCGAGACACTCGGTCGGATGATACCCTTATCAAGCAACTCCTGAAGTTGTTCCTTTAATTCCTTCAGCTCCACCGGTGCCACACAAAATGGTGGAATAGAAATGGGCTGAGTTCCCGGCACCAGGTTAATACCAAATCAATATTCCTATTGGTTGGCATGCCCGATAGGTCTACTAGAAACACATATGTGAAATATCTAACTACCGGAACTGATTAAATGGTAGGAGTATCAATCCTGACATCTCTCACAAAGACTAGATATGCTAAGCACCCCTTCTGAATTATCCGTTGTGCCTTACAAAAATACACCACCCTACTAGGAACATAATCCAATGTACCTCTCCACTCCAACCGCGGCAACCCTGGCATAGCCATTGTCACGATCTTGGTGTGACAATCCATAATAGCGTGATAGGGCCACATCCAATCCATGTCCCATATCACATCAAATTCTACCATATTGTGTAGTTGAAGGTCAACCCTGGTCTCATAACCCCTGATATTGACCAAACACGACCGATAAACATGGTCTACTACAATAGAATCTCCCACAAGCGTAGACACATATACAGGGACACTCAAAGAATCACAAGATATATCCAAATATAGAGCAAAGTAAGATGACACATACGAATAAGTGAAACCCGGATCAAATAAAAGTGATGCATCCCTATGATAGACCGAAATGATACTTGTGATTACAATATTTGGCTCAACAGCCTTGGTCCTACCTGGAAAAGTATAGTAACGGGCCTGGCCTCCCCCTCTAGGATGACCTCTACCCGCCTAACCTCTACCCCTAGTTGGTAGTGCAGGTGGAGCGGCAACTAGAGCAGCAACCATAGCTTGTGAACCCTGTGGACCCTGTGGAATTCGTGGTGCCTGTAGAGGTACACCCCTCCTATGTCTGGGAAGGTCCCTCACCATAAGCCTAATATCACCGCACTCGAAACAACCTCTCTACGAGCGTGGCTACTGAAACTGAGTCTGACCCGGTCGGCTAGACTGACCACTGAAGGCACCCCGTGCAGGAGGTGCACTGGAAAGTGGTTGTTCCCAGTACACGACCTGAGACCTCGAAATACGCTTCCCAGTAAGTGCCAAGCCTAACCTCGGTCGAGTAGTGATGAGGTCAGGTCAGGGCCCTACTAGTGTGTGTGTATATATATATATATATATATATATATATATATATATATATATATATATATATATATATATATATATATATATTAAAATAAGATAGAATGAAATATCGCAGTAAAGATAATAGTAAAATTTAACGAGAATGAAATAACA
Organism: Nicotiana attenuata; assembly: GCF_001879085.1. NCBI lineage: Eukaryota > Viridiplantae > Streptophyta > Magnoliopsida > Solanales > Solanaceae > Nicotiana > Nicotiana attenuata. The sequence goes on from NW_017671745.1 coordinate 196,676, forward strand.
GAAAAACAACAGCTCAGAACACAGAGATAACAATAGAGGGTCTCCCGGGATACCGTCCCGTAGTCCCAAATGTAAATGTGCAGGGGGATCTCCCGGGATGCCGTCCCGTAGTCCCAAACGTAAATGTGCAGGAGGATCTCCCGGGATACCATCCCATAGTCCCAATGTAAATATGCAGTACAGGGGGATCTCCCAGAATACCATTCCGTAGTCCCAAAGTAAATATGCAGCTCAACCAAACGGAGATAGTAGTTACATCAAGATAACACAATTTAAACTAAGTCCAAGTCAAGGAAGAATAGGAAATTTCACTAAAACATGCTGCATAGAGTTCAGATAGGCATTTAAGACAGTTAAGGCACGTAGGCATGCTCTCCTAAGCTAAGCAGGATAGTTACATATACTAGTGTTGCTCAATTTAAAGGAAAAACATATATTTGCTTAATGAAAACGGGTTTTTTCAACAAATAACCCGTGTACGCACTCGTCACCTCACGTACACGACGCTCATATATCAAACAATATCAAATCCTAAAGGTAGTTCCCCCACATAAGGTTAGGCAAGACGCTTACCTCGAACCAAGCTCAATTCAATCTGAAATCACGCTCTTGCCACGAGTATCCAACTTCGAGTGACCCAAATCTAATCAAATCAATTACATAGCGTAAATATAGCTACAAGCAACTAATTTAGCTAATGAAATTAAAGCTAAGGCAAGAAATTAGAAAAACACCCAAAAAGACTCCCCGGGCCCACGTCTCGGAATCAGGCAAAAGTCACAAATTATGAACACCCATTCACTCACGAGTTCACTCATACCAAAATTATTTAAATACGATGCCTAAATCCCACTCAAAACTCAGAAATTTGATTGTGGAACTTTCCCCCCATTTTCCCTATTTTCTCACTCAAATTCCTTGATTAAATGAAGAAAACAACAATAGATTAATTAAATGTGATCAAAATAGGACTAGGAATCGTTACCCAAGGTTTTCCTCTGAAATGCTCTCGAAAAATCGCCTTCCTCCGAGTTCAAAATCAAATTTTGTGGAATGAACACCAAACCCTCGAATCTGCTCTTTTCTGCCCAGCGATTTTCGCTTCTGCGCTCCCAGGACCGCACCTGTGGTCCTGCACCTGCAGAAGAAACATCGCAGCTCCGAAATCCACTTAAAAGGGCTGGGACCGAATCTGCGAGCACTGGGCCGCACCTACGAGCCCGCTCATGCGGTTCCCAACCGCTCCTGCGGACTCTCCACTGCACCTGCAATCCCAATTGATAAGGCCCAGATCCGCAGCTGCGGCTCCTTAGCCGCTTCCGCGGCTCCACACCAGCGGCCTAAAGTGCGCAGGTGCAAAAACACCAGGTGCAGCAACTTCAGCAAATTGCATAAGTCTCAAACCAATCCGCTAAGCACCCGAAACTCACCGAGGACCCCGAGGCCTCAACCAAACATACCAACCAATCCTAAAACATCATACGAACTTGGTCAAGCACTCAAATCACCTCAAACAATGCTAAAAATACAAATCACCCTCCAATCCAAACTTAATGAACTTGAAACTTCAAATTTCCACAACCGATGCCAAAACCTATAAAACCATGTTCGATTGACCCTAAACTTTGCACACAAGTCATATTCAACACTATGGACCTACTCCAACTTCCGAAATCGGATTCCCACCCCTATATCAAAAATTCCACTACCGGCCTAGATGAGCTACAGACCTCCAAATCACCATCCGGACACGCCCCTATGCCCAAAATCACCCAATAGAGCTAACAGAATTCCATTCCAGAGCCGTCTTCATGTTGTTCCGACTACAGACCAAATTTTAAGACTTAAGCTCTCATTTAGGGACTAAGTGTCCCAAAATACTCCAAAACTCAAAACGAATCACCCTGAAAAGTCACAATAGCAGAAAAAGATAAGCAGTTTAGGGGATCGGGGCGTTAATTCTCAAAATGACCGGTCGGGCCGTTACATCCCCCCCCCCTCTTAAAACATTCATTCGTCCTCGAGTGAGCATAGAGACATACCAAAAGTGGTGAAAAGATGAGGATAATGGCTGCGCATATCCTGCTCGGTCTCCCAAGTCGCCTCCTTGACTGGCTGACCCCGCCACTAAACCTTAACTGATACAATGTTGTTTGAGCTCAGCTTTCAAACCGGCATGTCCAATATAGCCACTGGCTCCTCAACATAAGATAGATCGTTCTCCAACTGGACTGAGCTGAAATCCAACACGTGAGAGGGATCACTGTGATACCTCCGGAGCACCGAAACATGAAATACCATATGAACTCCTACCAAGCTGGGAGGTATGGCAAGCTTATAAGCAACCTCCCAACACGCCACAACACCTCAAAGGGACCAATGAACCTTGGTCTCAACTTTCCCCTCTTTTCGAATCTCACAACGCCCTTCATAGCCGAAACCCGAAGCAAGACCCGCTCTCCAACCATAAATGAAACATCACGAACCTTCCGGTCCGCATAACTCTTCTGTCTGGATTGGGCTGTGCGAAGTCTATCCTGAATCACCTTAACCTTCTCCAAAGCGTAATGAACCAAGTCTGTGCCCAATAATCTAGCCTCGCCCAGCTCGAACCAACCTACCGGGGACCGACACCGCATACCATACAGAGCCTCGTACGGTAATGCTGGACTGATAACTGTTGTTGTAGGCAAACTCCACAAGTGGAAAAAACTGATCCCAAGAACCTCAAAACTCCATCAAACACGCACGGAGCATATCCTCAAGAATCTGAATAGTGCGCTCGGATTGTCCGTCCTTCTGAGGGTGAAATGCTATGCTTAACTCCAATCGAGTACCCAACTCATGCTGTACGGCTCTCCAGAACCGATATGTAAACTACGTGCCCCCATCAGAGATGATAGATACCGGCACAACATGAAGTCTGACAATCTCACGGATATAAACTCGAGCCAGCTGCTCGGAAGAATAGGTAGTCATCACAGGAAGGAAATGAGCTGACTTGGTCAGCCTATCTATAATCACCCAAACTGCATCAAACTTCCGCTGAGTCTGTGGGAGTCCAACAACGAAATCCATAGTGAGGCGCTCCCATTTCCACTCCGGAATCTCCAACTTCTGAAGCAATTCACCCGGTCACTGATGCTCATACTTCACCTGCTGGCAATTTAGACACCGAGCAACATATTCCACTATGTCCTTCTTCATCCTATGCCACTAATAATGCTGTCTCAAGTCCTGATTCATCTTCGCGGCACCCAGATGAATAGAGTACCGCGAGCTGTGAGCCTTATGAAGAATCAACTCACACAAACCATCAACATTAGGCATAAATAACCTGCCCTACATCCTCAATGCACCATCATCCCCAATAGTGACCTCCTTAGCATCACTGTGCTGGACCGTGTCTTTAAGGACAAGTAGATGGGGGTCATCGTACTGACACTCCCTGTTAAGATCATAAAGAGAAGAATGAGAGACCACCCAAGCCAATACTCGACTAGGCTCAAAAATATCTAATCTCACAACTGGCTGGCTAAGGATTGAACATCCAACGCCATGGGCGTCTCTGCTGCTGGTAGATAAGCAAAACTCCCCAAACTCTCTGCCCGGCGACTCAAAGCATCGACCCCCACATTGGCTTTCCCTGGGTGGTACAAAATATTGATATCATAATCCTTATGCAGCTCTAACCACCTCATCTAACGCAAATTAAGATCCTTCTGCTTGAACAGATGTTGCAAACTCCGGTGATCAGTATAGATCTCATAAGGGATACCGTACAAATAGTGCCTCCAAATCATCAAGTCATGCACAATAGCAGCTAACTCAAGGTCGTGGACAGGATAGTTCTTTTCATACATCTTCAACTGTCTAGACGCGTAGGAAATCACCCGACGGTCCTACATCAACACCATGCCGAGGCCAACTTGCGACGTATAAAATAGACTGTATAAGACCCCAAACCTGTAGGCAGTATCAATACTGGGGTTGTAGTCAATGCTGTCTTGAGCTTTTGAAAGCACTCCTCACACTACTCCGTCCGCCTGAACGGAGCACCCTTCTGGTTCAGCCTAGCCATATGTGCTGCAATAGATAAGAATCCCTCAATAAATCAACGGTAATAACCCGTCAAACCAAGAAAACTCCCATAAAACTAAGAGGACGGCGCCAACTCTACAATGCTTCCACTTTCTTCGGATCTACCTTGATCCCTTCACTCGATACCACATGACCCAAGAATGCCAAGGAATCTAACCAAAACTCACATTTTGAGAACTTTGCATATAATTTATTTTCTCTCAAGGTCTGAAGCACTGTCCTCATGTGCTACTCATGATCTTCCTGACTCCGAGAGTACACCAGAATGTCATCAATAAAGACAATGACGAATGAGTCAAGATAAGGCCGTAATACGCTATGCATCAAATGCATAAATGCTTCTAGGGAATTGGTCAACCCAAATGACATGACAAGGAATTTGTAGTGACCATACCAAGTCATACAAGCAGTCTTCAGGATTTCTGGCTCCCGAATCTTCAACTGATGATAACCTGAACGCAAATCAATCTTGGAAAAGACTAGAGCACCCTGTAACTGAACAAATAGGTCATCGATACGAGGCAAAGGATACCGGTTCTTCACTGTAACTTTGTTCAACTGGAAATAATCAATGCACATACATATAGAACCATCTTTTTTCTTCACAAACAAGACAAGAGCACCCAAGGTGTCATACTGGGCCGAAAAAGCCCTTATCAAGCAATTCCTATAACTGTTCCTTCAACTCCTTCCACTCAGGAGGGGCCATGAGGAATTGAGATGGGCTGAGTGCCTGGCGAGAAATCAATGCCAAAATCGATATCTCTGTCAGGCGACATGCCTGGAAAATCAACTGGAAACACTCCAGGGAAATCCCTCACTACCGGGACTGAATCAACTGTAGGGGTATCAATACTGACATCTCTCACATAAGCTAGATATGCGTCACACCCCTTCTCAACCATCGCTGAGCTTTAAGAAATGAAATAACTCTACTGGGAGTGTAATCTAAGGTACCCCTCCACTCTAATCGCAGTACACCTGGCATAGCCAGCGTCACGGACTAGTGAGGACCTCTAACGTTTGTATGAGCCGGTTTGTGTGAGTGAGGACCTCTAACGTTATCCCAGAGGGGAAAATTCCGTTCTCGGAGAAGTGGAACCCCGATCGTAAGTGAAATTTTTTCCCTAGTAGCCTCTAGTATTCCGTTTTTGCATTATGTGATGCCTTTATCTTTTTGGCAGCGATTTCTTGGATGCCTCATAAAATTGCCGACCTCAAGGACTGGGTCCATAAATTAGCTGCGACCTCCTCGTATGACGAGCGCCAATGGCGTGACTTGGCGAGGGGCAGATGGGAAGCCTAACACCACGATAAGTTCTTCTCATAAGTTTTCAATGCTTTACCTTTTACTGGGTACGTTACTTTGCTCATACCTATTTTCTTTCATATAGGAATTGGAGATGTTTCTAAAATAAGGCCAGCCCCTCCCGGGGAGGAGACCGCGTTTCTGATTCCGAAATCGGGAAAAGATAATAAGAGAAAAAGGGTTTCGAAGCCCGAAGACCCTCAAGATGGAAGGGGTCCTACTCAAAGACATAGGAGGAATCTTATCCATGTGGACATAGAATCAGTCCACCAGCTGAACGATGAAGATGAAAACAAGGGCGAATAATGGGCGTTGGTGACCCGAACCAGGAAACCAACCGAAGCTGCCAAGCCTTCTGAACCAAAGTCCCTGCCTCATGGTGAGGAGACTCCAAAGAAAGACGCGGGAAAAGCCCGTGAATCACCCGAGGTTGAGGTTATTCCTTTACCGGCTTATTCCGAGGAGGCAATAAGGGGAGCCCGAGCTCTACGAACGCCTGACTTAAGCGGAGTCCCTGGTGAAGATGATTCATTTCGGGATTGCTTTACTGGGGTCCATGATGTCGGCGATCTCAACGGTGCATCTACTCTCTTCGAAGAGGCTCAACATCTTTACTCTCAAGTAAGTATTCATTCCTATCATTGCAATTTCTTCTTCTCCCCTTATCCTAACTGACATCTCTTTTCCTACGTAGGCCTTTACCATATTTAGGGCCAACCTGAACTAATGCGAGGCCGAGCTCAAGAAGACCTCGGATGAAGGGAAGGCCCTGAAGCTCCTTTGCAATCAAAAGGAGGAGGAGCTCAAAGACCTTTGGGCTGACTTGGCCAAAGCTCGTAAAAATGAGGCCGAGCTAGACAAGCAGGTAAATGTCATTTTGAAAGATTATGGTCTACTCGACCCAACTGTTGAGGCTAACACTTTAGTGTCTCAGCTGCAGCAAAAACTGGAGATGATCGGGCTGCTTCGAGGGGAGGTCGATCAGATTAAGGCTGAGTTCAACCGGTTGAAGGATAATATGGATCGGCTTGCAGCGAAGAAAGAGGCTACTCTAGTCAAACTGGCCTCGGCCAAGATCCATCTCTGGGGTGCTAAAGAGAAAATTTTGGCCCAGGCCAAAAGGATCGACGAGCTCGAGGTCAAACTTGCCGCAACCGGGGTTGAGGTTGCTAAAGCCAGGGCTGAGGTCGAGAAGACGAAGGCCACGACTGATAAAACCGTTGTTGTGTACTTAAGAGATGCTGAGGCTGCTCAAATGGAGCTGACGGAAGCCTCCGACCGGGAGAAACGGAGCAATGATTTGGCCAAGTTCCAATCTTGGAGGGAGACCCTCAAAGAAATCCATGCTCAAGGTTTCGACCTTACCGAAGAGATAGCTCAAGAAAAGGTGCTCGAAGCCGATGCCTAGTTTCTTGTCTCCTCCGATGATGACGATGATAACAAAGGCAAGCCAAGGCGGGTCCGATATTGAAGATGGGCCCGAAGAGGAAGCCGCTCCTAAGGGAGAGACCAACCCTGGGCATAGATAGGATTTTCCTTTCTCTTTTTGTAGTTTTCTTTCTGTAAGACCTTTTGTCGGTCTCTTGTACATACCCTTTTTCAATTTTATAAAAGAAGAATTTCCTTGAACGTTTTCTCAATGTTTCTTGCCTCACAAAATTCTTGTAATAATTTCATTCTTTGAACGGTATGTTTGAGATTTTATCTCGTATGGTTTCTTTGAAGTTTTCGTGGTCGAATTCGAATAAGGTTCGAACTTTGGGGCATAGACCATTAAGGGCTCGTCCCGGATAATGGTGAGTCCCCAAGCCATAATCAAGTTATTATTTATTCGGGCTCTGGATAATCGAATCCTTGGATTTGGATTAGGCGAGAACAAGATCTCGAACCCTAAGTGTATCGGCCCTTAGGCTCTTTTAGATCGGGCCATTATGGCCTCTAAGAGATGGCTATTATTTCCCATTTTCGGCTTAGAAGACTTAGTTATGCCATGGCATGCATTTCTTACCTATTGGTTTATTTGAGGGTTAAGTGTCGATCGGAACCCTTTTGTTTTTAGTGCCTTAGCACAAGTTCGTATTTGAATAATTCGATACCTCTTAAGGTTTTTCGAGGGCTGATTTTATCGAAGCCCTTTGATTATTTTGCCGAGGGTAGTCTTTATTAACCGGTTTTCTGAGAATTCAAAGGCCTATTTTTTTTGCGGAATTCGAACATTTCCGAGTCGCGTTATTTTGGCCATAGCCTTAGTATGTCCGTAGCCTTCAGTTATGTCTTTTGAACATGTTTCCCGATAACATTTCGAACTTGTTTGAAATTTTAGTCCCCGAGTACGTTTGCCTTGGACTTTACGTCGAGGGGTGCCTCTTTGAGGTCTTATGAATTCGACTTTAGACAACTCGAATGTGTTGGCTGTCGATGACAGTCCTCGGGTATTCGAGATGTATTTGCGTTTTGGCCCTTGAGCCGTTTCTCACAGAATGGTAAGTATGGAGCTCGTATAATAGCAAATTTCTTTGAGACAGAAAGTGTTTGATATAGAAAGAATGCTTCTTTGAATAATTCATACATGTGTACATATTTTGCCATCGAGTCTCGACTATTCTACACGGACACGGTTCATCTCACCGTTTGGCCCATTACAATGTTTTCCCATCGAGGCCCTCTTCGGCGTGAAGTATTTTTCTCAAAAATATAACCTCCGAGGGTGATGACCCCCAGTATTCGAGGTTGATTGAAAAGAAGTCTTGGATATTGTTGAATTCTCCTTAGGTAGCACATAGTTGTTGCCTCGTTAAAAACCCATTTGGGATAAAACCCGATCTAAGGAAAAAATAGTGCAACGCATGCTTTAAAACCTATGGTCTTCGTGTAGAAGGGTTCTCTCGATGTCTTCGATCGAACACCTTCAATAAGTTAGTATCAAATATAAATGGAAAAAGGGAGAAGTTCATACCTTAGCAATAATATCGTTTGAGTAGCGACACATTCCAATTGTTTAGCAATTGTTCGCCTTCTATCGTGCCAAGTTTGTAAGATCCTTTTCCGATGACTCGGTATAGTCCTTCCCAATTCGGGCCTAGTTTCCCTTCATTCGAGTCTCGAGTATTGAGGGTGACTATCCTTAGAAATAAGTCCCCGATTTCGAAGTGTCGAAGGTTGGTTCTTCTATTATAACATCTCTCGACTCTTTGCTTCTGTGCAGCCATCCGAACAAGTGCAGCTTCCCATTTTTCATCTAATAGCTCGAGGCTAGTATTCATAGCCTCGTGATTTGATTCCTCTAATGCATGTCAAAATTTGGCGCTGGGTTCTCCGGCTTCGACTGGAATTAAGGCCTCGGAGCCATATACTAAAGAGAATGGGCTTTCCCCCATGCTAGACTTTGATGTCGTTTGATAAGCCCAAAAAACCTTGAGTAGAACTTTTCTCCATTTCCTTTTGGCATCGTTCAACCTTTTCTTTAAGTTTTGAATGATAGTCTTGTTGTCGATTCAGTCTGTCCGTTTCCGCTCGGGTGATACGGCGTTGATAAGATCCTTTTTATTTTTTGTGCTTCGAGGAACTCCGTTACCTTGTTGCCGATGAATTGCTTCCCGTTGTCGCATACAATTTCGGCAGGTATCCCTAATCGACACACGATGTGGTCCCAGATGAAGTCTCTAACTTCTTTTTCTCTAACCTTCTTGAAGGCCTGTGCTTCCACCCATTTAGAAAAGTAGTCACTCATAAACAAAATGAATTTAGCTTTACCCGGGGCTGTTGGTAGAGGGCCGACGATGTCCATTCCCCATTTCATGGAAGGCCGTGGGACAGGATTGAATGAAGTTGCTCTCCGGGCTGATGAAGCATCGGTGCAAACCTTTGACATTTATCACATTTTCTAACAAACTCCTTAGTGTCTTTTTCCATGTTATTCCAGTAATACCCTGCTCTGATAATTATATGAATCAAAGACTCGACGCCGGAGTGGTTTCCACAAGTGCCTTTGTGGATCTCACGTAAAACATAATCGGTGTCCCTTGGCCCTAAACATGCCTCCAATGATCCATTGAACGTCCTCCTGTATAACGTTTCATCTTCATCCGATGTGAATCGAGCAGCCTTGGTTCGTAGGGCCCTCAACTCTTTATGGTCCGATGGGAGCTTTCTATTTTTTAAATAATCAATATACTTATTCCTCCAATCCCAAGTCAAACTTGTAGAATTTATCTCTACATAACCTTCCTCGACCACAGATCTCGATAATTGGACGACAGTCCCCGGGATAATATCATCTTCTTCGACCGATGACCCCAAGTTTGCAAGTGCATCGGCCTTACTGTTTTGTTCTCCAGGTACATGGTCTAAAGTCCACTCCTTGAAGCGGTGTAAGGTTACTTGTAGCTTGTCCAAATACCTTTGCATCATATCCTTCTGAACCTCGAAGCTTTTGTTTACTTGGTTTACCACCAATAAAGAATCACACTTGCTTCAATGACTTCTGCCCCCAAGCTTTTAGCTAGCTCGAGACCTACAATCATGGCCTCATACTCGGCCTTATTGTTAGTTAACCTGGAAGTTTTGATAGATTGTCTAATAGTGTTACCTGTGGGTAACTTCAAAACAATGCCAAGCCCGGATCGTTTCACATTTGAGGCACCGTCTGTGAAGAGGGTCCATACTCCCGATGATGTACCCGATTTTATTAGAAGTTGCTTTTCCACTTCGGCTATGAGGGTTGGCGTAAAATCGGCCACGAAATCTGCTAAAATTTGAGACTTGATGGACGTTTGAGGTTGATAATCGATATCATACCCGTCAAGTTCGACGGCCCATTCGGCCAACCGGCCCGATAATTCGGGCTTGAGCAAAACATTTTGGAGTGGATAAGTGGTTATCACACAAATGGGGTGACACTGAAAATATGGTTTTAGTTTTCTAGATGCGCTTATTAATGCAAGTGTCAATTTCTCTAAGTGTGGATATCTAGTTTCAGCATCTCCTAGAGTCGGACTTACATAATAGACAGGAAACTACGTACCTTGCTCTTCTCCAACTAGCACACCACTTACCGCTATTTCAGACACTGCCAAGAATAAGTACAGCTTTTCATCCACCTTCGGAGTGTGAAGTAGAGGTGGTCTCGATAAGTACCGCTTCAATTCCTCCAATGCTTGCTGGCATTCCGGGTTCCACGCGAAATTATTTTTCTTTTTGAGTAAGGAAAAGAACCTGTGGCTTCGATCTTATGACCTCGAAATGAATCGGCCCAAGGCAGCTACCCGTCCTGTTAGCCTTTGTACGGCTTTCACGCTGTCTGTGATGGTGATATCCTCGATGGCCTTATCTTGTCGAGGTTGATTTTGGTTCCTTGATTTGACACCATGAAGCCGAGGAACTTGCCCGAGCCGACCCCGAAGCCATATTTTTCTAGGTTAAGCTTCATGTTGTACTTCCTCAAGATCTCGAATGTTTCCTGCAAATGAGTTAAGTGGTCCTATGCGCGCAGGGACTTAACCAACATATCGTCAATGTAAACGTCCATTGATTTACCTATCTGTTCCTCAAACATTTTGTTAACTAGGCATTGGTATGTAGCTCCTGCATTTTTTATTCTGAAGGGCAGTACATTGTAACACTATGTTCCATACTTAGTGATAAACGAGGTTTCTCCTAGTCTTCCGGGTTCATCTGAATTTGATTGTACCCGGAATAGGCATCGAGAAAGGTAAGGATCTCTTGGCCAGCCGTGGCATCGATCATGCGATCGATGTTAGGCAATGGAAAATAGTCTTTAGGGCATGCCTTGTTTAAATCCTTGTAATCTACGCACATTCTAAGTTTGTTCCCTTTTTTCGGGACTACAGCTACATTGGCTAACCATTCAGGGTATTTTACCTCCCGAATGGACCATATTTTAAGAAGTTTAGTTACCTTATCTTTTATGAATGTATGTTTCACCTTGGACTGGGACCTTCTCTTTTGCTTCACCGGTTTTAACCTGGGGTCGAGGCTTAACTGATGTGTTGTTATCTCCAGTAGGATTCCTGTCATGTCTAAATGGGACCAAGAAAAACAATCCATGTTATCGATAAGAAATTGAATGAGTTTTTCCTGAGTTCGGGGATTAACCCCGTTCCTATTGGTTTATCAATATCACCTGTTCTAGCTCTTCAACCGTTGACTTGGTTGCATCTGATTCTTCGGGAACAACGAAAGTTCGAGGAGCAAGGAAATCCTCTTCTTCTTCTTCTTCGATTACCTAATTTTCCGATTTGGCCGAAGCTGGTGACCATGATTGCTATTTGGCCATCTGCTTATCTTTGGTGCTCGATTTTTCTGAGGTAGAGGGCGCAGATATCGGCGTCAACTCATCAACTACAAACATTTCTGTTGCAGCGTGTTGTTCCCCGTAAACTGTTTTCATACTATCCACTGTCAGGAATTTAATCATTTGGTGAAGGGTCGACGGTACTTCCCTCATGTTGTGGATCCATGGCCTCTTGAGTAGTGCATTATATATCATATCGCCTTTAATGACATGAAATTTAGTATCTTGGATGGTCCCAGCCATGTTTATTGGTAGGATTATCTCCTTCTTCCTTGTTTCACTTGCCATGTTGAAGTCGTTTAGGACTCGAGATGCAAGCACAATTTGGTCCTACAGGCCGAGCAGCTCTACGACCCTCGATCTAATTATGTTTGTTGAACTACCTAGATCCACTAGAACACATTTAACTTGAATTTTATTAAGCAAAATACAAATTACTAGGGCGTCGTTGTGCGGTTGAGAAATGCCCTCCGCTTCTTCGTCATCGATTGATAGGACGCCTTCAGGCACATAGCTCTGAGTCCTCTTTTCTCTGGTGATTGACACCTTGGTGCGTTTGAATATAGGCCCTTGTGGAACATCGACCCTGATAACGATCATATGAATTACATGATGCGGTTCATCCAGCTCATTCTTTCTGTTGGCGTCTCTTTCTCTGAAATGATTCTTAGCTCGATCACTGAGGAACTCTCGAAGGTGGCCTTCGTTGAACAATCGAGCTACCTCCTCCCTCAACTGTCTGCAGTCTTCGGTCCTATGGCCATGCGTGCCATGATATTTACACATAAAGTCCGGGTTTCTTTGGGAAGGGTTAGTTTGTATAGGTCTGGGCCACCTGGTGTCTTTGATCCTGTCGATAGCTGATACAATCCCCGATGCATCAATACTGAAATTATACTCCGATAATCGAGGTGCTTCCGCGGGGTTGGTATGTTTGTCAAAACCAATCTTACTCATAAGTCCCTAGAATTTTTCCCTCAATCATTTCTTCAATCGTTCCGAGGAGGGTTGCACCCCGGACCATTGTTTCTCCGATCTGCGACACATGGCTGATACCGTTCACTGTTCGACCTTGGTTCCCTGTCGATATCCCTCGGGGCTTTAACTGCCAATCCGTTTGGATGAAGTGAACCCAAAGGGGAACCTAGTTGGTCCTCCTCGACCCTGATCTTCGATTGATAACGATTATGCACATCTGCCCACGTTATAGTTGGGTAATCGATCAAATTTTTCTTCAACTACCGTGACGCTATCGAACATTGCTCGTTCAATCCCTGGGTGAAAGCTAGAACGGCCCAATCATCTATGACCGGTGGTAATTCCATTCGCTCTATTTGAAATCGAGATACGAACTCCCTTAGCATTTTATCACATCTCTGTCTAATCTTAAAAACGTCCAATTTTCTTGTTGTGACCTTTATGGCCCCGGCATGTGCCTTCACGAAGGCGTCCGCTAACATAGCAAATGATTCGATGGAATTCGATGTGAAGTTTTGATACCAAGTCATTGCTCCCTTTGACACAGTTTCCACAAATTTTTTCAACAAAACCGACTCGATCTCATCATCATTTAAGTCGTTTCCTTTAATACCGCATGTATAAGAAGTGATATGTTCATTAGGATTGCTCGTCCCATTGTACTTAGGTATATCCGACATACGGAATTTCATAGGAATGGGCTTCGGGGTCATACTCTGAGGAAATGGCTTCTGCACGAACTTCTTTGCATCCAAACCTTCTAAGATCCGGGTGCCCCTAGTATTTGATCAACACGGGAGTTGTATGTTTCCACTTTCTTGTCGTTATCTTTGTTTTTTTTCTCTCCCGACTCGATTCTCTTGGTGAGCTCCTCGAGCATCTTCATAATTGCAGGATCGGTCCCCGATCCATTACCGTGCGACCTTTCTGGCACTGGCTCAGTACGGTGAGTGATTTCTGGTTCGACCACACTTAGAGTTTTATGTTGAGTTTGAAGCTGAGCGATAGCAACCTGCTGAGCTTGTAGCATTTCGAATATTATGTGGAGACTAACTCCCCCGTACCCTACACCCTGTGTTCCTTGGCCCCCAGATCGAACTTCCCTGCCTACACTTCCTGCGGGATCCGTGCCCAAGTCCGCATTCAAAGCAATGTGCGAACTAACATCAACTGGTTCTGCAATCGGCACTTCCCCGGTGTTAATCAGTGGCACACTGGCTCCTGGAGCAACTACATTATCATTTTCCCCATGAAGTCCAAGACCATCATCGCCATGTACGGGTGCATTTTGAGAGTTTGACATGATTCAACCTGAGAACAAAAATTCTTGACAAGAACAAGTGTGAAAATAACGTGTGTTATCAGAATCAATATTGAAACAATCACTATTATCCTTAGCCCCACGGTGGACACCACACTGTTTACCCTAATATCCGAGTAACAATTAAACTTGTATTGTGGTTCCAAAGATATGTGATTTAATTCAATACTAATTGATAAATAAAGAATCTAATGTATAAATTAAATAGTAAGGTACGTCAACCAATGTATAAGCAGACCTCGACCTCAAACAATGGCAACCTCGAGGTAGGTGTATAAGAACAATAAAATAATAAGGCAAGTCAGATGAACAGTAAGCAAGAAAGTGAAATATTTATATTCTCTTCTCAATGATTCTTGTGTTACAAATGATTGGAATCCCCTTTATATAGTGGGGGAATCCTAAATAAGATACATTTATAATTATAATAGGGAATCTTTTTATACAGCTGTCTAACCACCAAGTACAAATCCGTTCCGGAATTTACGCCGTGATCTTAGGGCCACCGCAGGGATCTTGCTCTTTCTGTTATAAAACCATAACGGTATTATCTCGAGGTTGGTCATATTCTGCCCCGATGTTCATCGAGCACTTCGATCTTCGAGTCCTGTATTCTGCCATCGGGCTCGAGCTCGGTCCACATTGAACTTGCTCTTGACATGACCCCTCGAGCCTACAAAATCGGGGACACCTGATTTTGACAGTATACAGTTTGATAGTAACATATTTAGGCTTTGGCATGTGTAGTATTTTTCCTATATTTTGAAGTTGATCTTAATGCCTTTATATACTAGATATTGCATTTTGTGAGACCTATGTCTCATTTTCTTGACTTATGTTCACTTTGTGCTTAATGATTAATATCCTGTGGCTCCGTGAATACTTCCATTAGTTTAAGAGCCGGGATGGTACCGTCCTTAGTGAGTCATGTGCCATGTGTGAAGTGAGATTTTTGTGTAGTCCATGTATTGTAATTGAGTCTAGAACTTGCCCGGTATGTGAGTTGAAGCGAAATTTTAAGGTGATGCTCAGTTTGAAAAATAATTTTAGGCTATCTTTGATCTTTTTGAGCTTTATTGCTTACCATGAATAAAATTTATGTCTAGTTACCCCTTTTGAGCTTATAGACTTTTATTTGGCACCCACATTACAAGCCTATACCCTTTTTATTCTTAATTGACGTTGTTTTTATCCTTTTACCTCTTAAGTCACTTTAATTGTGAAATGTGCGCTTGAAGAAGTAATGTATGGAATGTGGGGTGGCTTTTGAGTGGAACCAATGAAAGGAAGAAAGGTGCACTTATTTTGTAAAAGAATACACCACTAGCGAAAATTGCAAAAGAGAAAAAAAAAGAAAATTAAAAAAATGTAGATGAATAAATTGATATCTTGTTTTTGCTAGTGGAGTGTAAATGACGATAGTGCTTAAAGAAAGAGGGAACATTGTTGGGGGGTAATTTTGTTTGTGAAATTGAAGTTGGGACTGAAGAATTTGCGTTTAAAGTTTATCATGTGATGTGTTAAAGTGCTTAGGAGAATTAGCCACTATTCCTAAATATATCCTTCCCGTCCCTTAGCCCACAGTACAATCATTAAAAAAGTCCTAATTAATTTTAGACTGAGTGAGCTTACACTAGTAGAGATTTACATTAAGGGCAAGCCTATGGTGCCAATTGCATGCATGTGACTTCTTTTGTGAGTGTGAGAGATTTTCTTTGATATATATAAGTCCTTAAAATATATTTGAGCATTTGATTTAAGTGTGTACATTCAACTTACTCTTTTGTTCTTGTTGTGAGGGCACATAGTTTCATGAGGGATAGCTATCATTTTTAGACATCTCTAGGATGTTGGGTGTTTAAGCCATGAGTGCATTGTGACATTGAGTTGGCATTTGAGGCTAGAATTGTTATGAGCATGTTGTCTTTGTTAGAATATTTTTGAAGTTTGGCATAAGAAAAAGGGAAGTGTATGTGATTGCATGCCAAGGTTTAATTGTTGCTATTTGTTGCTATAAACCATGATAATTGGTATAGTGTGCATCAATTGTGTAAATATAAAGTGCTCAAGAATAGTGTAAATTGTTGGTTGACTCGAGGACGAGCAACGATTAAGTGTGGGGTAATGATGTTTGAATATAATTATATATTTTTAGTGCATTACTTACCTCATATTTAGGTGCTTTATTGCTAAATTGTATAATATGTGTGCTTAATTGAGTTTATTTTATGTGTAGGTACTTTGGGGATAAAATTGGAGCAAAGTAAAGATTCTGCAGTGTATTTTATACACTAATGATTAGATCATAAGTATCTAATGACTGGTCATTATGGGACAATGATAGGATGAAGTAAAACAAAAATAAATAAAGAAAAGTAAAGTCATTACCTTGGGAAAAATGGGTACGTGGAGGAAACAGAAGACATGAAGCACAAATAATTGTACTTGATTGCAAACACCCAAGGAAATAACGTGAAGAGGCAAAGAAGCAGGCGAGGCGAGATTATTTCCTCGTGTTAAAGGCAGCGACGCGAGGTCTTGCGCGAGAAATTTTGGGCGTTTCACGCTGCGACGCCCGGGTCTAGTTCTGAAGTTATTTTGTCTTCTTTTTGATTTTGGACTTGGTTATTTCGCCTAGGTTTTGATCCTACATCTATAAATAGTCCTTAAACACAATTTTTACACATCTTTTGACATACCTTGGACCGAGGGAGAGTACGGAGCTGCCGTGGAGGCTGGAATTCATCATATTTCTTCTTTCTTCCATCAAACTTAGTAATCTTTACTTTTTCTTGATGATTTGTTGTTTTGATACAATGTCTATGTGGAGATAAACTTCGCGTTCTAGGATGTTTATTAATTGTATTATCGTTAATTCGAGTTATCATCTTTGGTTGTTTCTCTAATTCTGTGCATAATTGCTTAATTGTTTGGCCAGCAGTTGAGTTCGATTTACTATCTACGCTATGCTTTGGAAAGCCGTGTTTAATTTAGAATAGAATTGGAGATAGCTTGTTTCTGAACTCGTGGCTCGGGGAACAATTTCGTGGGTAGGATAGGAATATACCTAACAGTCTTGCTTAGTTGAATACCGTATTATATTCGTTCATGATAGATTCAAGACCATATGAATATAGGGTTGATAAATTATGGATAGACGTATAGTATTGTGGGAACATGCTATTTATATAAACGATCCGGTCAACTAGCAATCATAGATAATTTGGATTAACATGAGTAATTACGTACTCAATAGGATTGATAAACCGACAAATCACTGGAGTCTATATCTCCCTTGGTTATGTGTTTAAACTTTTGCAATAGTAGTTTGGTAGAAAATTAATAGTTTTTATTATCATGGATATTAAATTGATTTTAGTTTGCTTAGTTAACGGTTAATTTAAGTCTCTATGGGTTCGACATCCGACTTCTGAGTCACTTTATTACTTGATGGCCACGTATACTTGCGTGTACTTGGGGAACCAACAAGTACCCTACATAAAGTTAGACAAGATACTTACCTCAACTAGGCTAATTCAACACTCAAAAATAGCTTTTTACGTAAAATTTGTCTCCGCACGGCTCAAATCTAACAAAAAATGACTTAATATCATCAAACAATACAAGAGAAACCAATTACAATTAATAAAGCTATGATCTTTACTAAATGCTCCAAAATTCAACAAAAGTCAACCCCGGGCTTATCCGATCAGAACTCTAGTCCAAGGGTAGATCTTGACTACCCATAACCCCACGAGTCTACATATGTATTTTGTTTTCAAATCCGAGTCCAATTCGACTCTCAAATCCTAAATTTTCATTTTTCAAAACTTAGACAAAATCCCCATAATTTCTCTATAATTCTCATAAATGTGATATTAAATCTCATATATAATCATGAAATATAGTTGGAAAATGATTAAAACTACTTACACGATGAGTGTAGGTAAAAATCCCCCTCTCTAAACCGCCTCCTACCGAGTCTAGGGTTCGAAAATGAGGGTAATGAAATGAAATCCCATCTTTCCAACCCTTTTGTTTAGTTGCAGATGTTGAAATTGCAACACCGGATTCACAATTCGCACTTGCAAACCCTCGCAATTACGAAGAAAGTCTCGCAATTGCGGATCCCAACAACCTAAGGGGAAGTCACAAATGCGACACTGGCTATGCATCTGTGAAGCCTGCTCCCATCATAAATGCGACTAATGATAACTTCGCAATTGAGAGTATGGAAGCACATTTGTGATACTTTCTCCTCTAATGATCAATTCACAATTGCGATGACTGCAACACCAGCACACCAACAACCCAAAAATGAGTTCAAATCACTCTGAAACACGTCTGAAACTTATCCGAGTCCTCGGGGCTCCAAACGAAATATCCATACAAGTTTAAAAGCATCATACAAATTTTCTCGCGCGATCATAACACCAAAATAGCACCTATAACCATGAATCTAGCATCAAAAGGCATGAATTTCAAAAGAAACTCAAGTACCTCTAGAATTGCAACCAAGCGTCTGAATCCTATCAAACCAACTTGTGACGACCCGGCCCGTCGTCACGTGAGTTACCGCCCCGTTTTCACCATATTATGTTTCTCTATGCTTCATTATCGGTATTTGAGGTAATCGAGTTGGATTGGTTTGGTTGTGGTAGGAAATGAGACATTTAGTCTCTTTAAGGAAAGCTTGTTTTGGAAAAGTCAACCGGAAGTTGACTAGTTAGTTAGAGGGCTCGGATGTGATTTCTGGTGATTCGGTTAGCTTCGAGGGATGATTTGTGACTTAGGAGCGTGATCGGAATTGGTTTTGGAGGTCCTGTGTAGAATTAGGCTTGAATTGGCGAAGTTAGTATTTTGGCAAATTCCGGTTGGTAGGTGAGATTTTGATCCGAGGGTCGGAATGGGATTCCGAGAGTTGCAGTAGCCCCGTTAGGTGATTTTGGATGTGTGCGCAAAATTTCAGGTCATTCAGAGATGTTTTGGTCGGGTTTTTGATTGAATGCGTATTGCGGAAGTTTTGAAGAAACTTAGGCTTGAATTCGATGTGATTTAATGGTTTTAGCGTTGTTTGACGTGTTTTGAGGATTGAAACAAGTTTGAATAATGTTTTAAGATGTGTTGGTAACTTTGGTTGAGGTCCCGGGGGCCTCGGGGTGATTTCGGGTGGCTAACGGAAGGAATTTGAAGTTGGAAAATTGCAGGTTTTTGGTTGCAGCAGGTGTTTCCGCATCTGCGGAAAGAAGATCGCAGATGCGGTCTCGCAGGAGCGGAAATAGGAGCCCAGGTCAGGTTCCGCAGAAGCGGGACATTGGGTCGCTTAAGCGGTCCCGCAGATGCGAAGTTGGATCGGAAGGAGAAAGTCGCCTTAAGTGAAAGGTCCGCAGGAGCGGACATTGACCGCATAAGCGGAAGGCGCAAAAGCGGGAATTAATCCGCAGAAGCGGAAATAACTGGCAGGTTAAGTGAGAACATCTTCTTCGCGAATTTTTGAAAGAGTGACATTTTGGACTCCGAACCTTGAGAGCTTTGAGGCGATTTTGAAGAGGGATTCGAGGGCTATTATCAGGTATGAACTCTTGGACTTAGAGCTTGATTTTATGGTGTATAAAAATGAATTTGGACTGAATAATGAAGGAATCAAAGATCCAAAATGGTGATTTAGGGCTTGAATTTAAGAGAGTTTAAAATAGGGATTTGAGGGGTCAAATGGACCCCGATTTAGATGATTTTGATATGTATGGACTCGTGGCGAGACGAGCAATCCGGAGATGTAAATTTCGTAATTTTTCGAGAAGTGGGCCCGGGGCTCGGGTTTTGCCAACTTGGTGATTTTTGATATTTTTCGAGTCTTTTAGATTGGGTTATGACCCATTAGCCTATTGTGATGTATTCCTTGTGGTTTTGATCAGATTCGACGCGCGAGGAGGTCGATTCGAGGGGAAAAGGCATAGCGAGCTAGACTTTGACCGGCTAG
Source organism: Nicotiana attenuata (assembly GCF_001879085.1). Classification (NCBI taxonomy): domain Eukaryota; kingdom Viridiplantae; phylum Streptophyta; class Magnoliopsida; order Solanales; family Solanaceae; genus Nicotiana; species Nicotiana attenuata. Next base: position 216,678 of record NW_017671745.1, read on the forward strand.
AGGTGAGTAATGATTTTAAATGATGTTCTGAGGGTTTGAAAACCCCGGATTTGCACAACTTGGTGCTATGTTGAGATGAGACACGCGTTCCATGACGGGCGCGGGGTCATTTACTATTGGGGATTGTGACTTGGTCCAGTCCGGATGATATTTTATCGCGTATTAGCAATGACTTGTTGTTTTCACTATGATTTGGGCTTATTGCCATATTTAGGGCTTATTGCCGACTGTTTGAACTCTTTATGAACTATCATCACTGTTTTCCTCACTGTTTGAAACATTATTTGAACTCAGTCTATGTGATTTACACTGTTTCTTGAACTCAGCCATATTTACTCAAACTTGGAGTTTTAAACTGACATTTGAACTATTGTTTGAGCTGAGTATTATTGCTTTACTGTTGCCCGAGGGGCTGTTGACTATTTCTGGACTGATTGAGGCCGAGGGACTTATGTGAGGGCATGATGAGTGAGGTGAGGAGGCTTTCAGGCCTCGTATTGATACTGTTCAAGCTTTCAGGCCTTGTTGATAGCGCTTGGGTTGTAGGAGCCCCTCCGGAGTCTGCACACCCACAGTGAGCGCGGGTACCCATCTAGAGTGATTAAATATTGAACAGTGGTAACAATGACACTGTTATACGGGTTTGGTCAGGTAACAATGACTGACCAGTCAGGTAATAATGTCGGACCAGTGGTAACAATGGCACTGTAACACGCGTTTGGTCAGGTAACAATGGCTGACCGGTCAGGTAACAATGGCTGACTTACTGGTTGAGTATAATTGATTTTTAACTGTTTTCAAAGGATTTCCTTACTATATTTCACTGGTTTCTACTGTTTTTCTGATGTTGCTGCTTGAGATAGCATATTTGTGCCCTTGTGGAATTTTATGTTCTCAGTCGTTATTTATTTTTATTACTCACTGGGTCGAAGTACTCACATTACTTCCTTCACCATGTGTGCAGAGACAGGCACAGCTGAGTTCGTACCTGAGCGCTGATTTCCTTACAGACCAGGCGGACTAGGAGAGACGAGGTAGCTGTCGACGTCCACAGCCTCGTTTCTTCCTTATCTTCTACATATTTTAATCATCTTCAGACTATGTTTTCAGACTTGTAGTATTTTCATCAACTCTGTAGTAGCTCGTGACTTGTGATACCCCGATCATCGGGCTAAGTTTGGGATGGTTTTTCCCCGTTATGTTACGTTTATTTCCGCACTTATGATTAATCAGTATCTATGGTTTAAACCTGTTTATGCTAAGAAGTTGTCAAAAGTAGTGTTGATTGTTCCGTCGGCTGGCCTTGTCTTCACGAGAGGCGCCATCACGACCGGGTGGGAATTGGGTCGTGACACAACTCCAAATGACAACAAATTTTGCGAACAAGTTTCAAATAGCAAAACGGACATATTCCAAGTCCCAAATATAAATTTTGAGCCCGATAGTCATAAAGTTAAGATACGGTCAAACTTAGGAAAACTTCTAAACCTCAAATTGCCAACCTTCGGTAAAATAAGTCAAATCAACCTAGGGACCTCCAAATTCAATTTCGGGCATACACCCAAGTCTAATATCATGATACAAACAAATCGGTGCCATCAAAACACCGTTTTGGTCCAAATCAAACCAAAATATTCTTGGAATAAAACTAACCAACCCTGTAAGTCATAAAACCACAAATACAGATATGTGAAGCATCAAAAGGGGGAAACAAGGCTCAAATACACAAAACGACTGGTTGGGTCATTACAGTGTCTTCTGATATCATGCTTCTTATGTTTGTATGATTGCGTGAACCTCTTGAATCATGTTAGAGATCATGTGTAGGTATTGATTTCTTGTTTGAACCTGATATTCATTATTGTATGGCATACCTACCTAATTTGAGCTATAATTGTACACTTCGCATATGCATAGACCCATCATGTTATTTATCGGTCCATGAGTACGTAATTTGATATTTGTTAATTGTACACATGTATTCTTGTAATGCTTTCTATGTGATGGATTGGATTGACAATGCGTGAGTGGTCCGTGTGGGTTGAGTTATTATGGGACATGAGTTATCCATGCGGTGGTTATGATTAAAGCACATGAGTTATCTGTGTAGCATGTAGATAAGGATACATCCCCATAGGGTCGTCCTGTCATGTTTTTCCTTTATACTCGAATTGTGGAAAACTGATATGTGGTTGGATTTTGTGTATCTTCTCTAAATGCAGACTCCTTAGATGTATACATGATTTTTACTGCTTTTCTTCTCTATTTACTAGTTCTGGAATGTATTCATAACTTTTATGCATATCTTCTCTATGCCACGTGATTTAAGAATTGATACGAAGTACATATCTACTCTATATATTAATTAGTGCAACTTGACTTACTTATTCAAGCATATCTTCTCTATATACAACCGTTGTTGAATTAATGACACTTCATACCTATCTTCTCTATATACAACTGTTGATGATTTAATGATGCTGAGTATATCTTCCCAATATGTTGAGTTGTTACCCTGGTACGATAACTTTACATATCTTCTCTATATGCAATTGCTAACATATTATTTAATATCAAATGTCTATCTTTTCTATATGCTGAACTATTAGTTGGTTACAATGCTTGTGCATATGTTCTCTATGTGCCCTAATGGCTTACCTGGAAGTCGGGCTTAGATTTTAATACTGTTGTTGGGCATATGTATATGTTATTGAGCTGTACAAGTTACGTAAAGTGAGTATCCTTGACCTGAAACATTGTCACTACTTCACCGAGGTTAGTCAGGATACTTAATAAGTACATGTTATCGGTTATACTCATACTATACTTCTGCACCTTATATGCAGATCTTGGAACTGAGCTGTTGTGAATGACGGAGGTTAGCATTGAAGATATACTTGTGTTCCGATATAAGCTACCATCTGTTCATGGTAGTTTAGGATTTGTACTTTTGTATATGTATATTTAGACAAATGTTGTATTTATTCTTCGTACCAGTTTTTAAAATCTAAATCCTAGCGGCTCATGACTTGTGCTACCAATTCTTGGGGTAATTATATGGATCTTCACCTTCTTATTTTGTCATTGATGATCTTTCATTTGAGCTGTATTATTCATTATTTGAGTTACCTAGTATATTGAGGTTAGGTGTCGTGAAAATTGAGATAAACGAAGTCATGAAAGAACCACTAATTTGTCTTGAGAGCATTGAAGTCTTTGTACTTTGTCTTAGACTAATTTTGTACGAGAAAGGTTTTCTGCACTCGCAGTACCAGCGGATAGAAGATAAAGAGATCAAAGTCATTAGACGCATGCATTGAAGAATCTACTTTAGGCCCCATGTACTTTTTTCTATAGTTAAGAGTGTTATAGCCCTACTTTTTCCTTTGATATTATTTACTGTACATTGTTTTCTTAGTGGGTCTTTGGACATAAGAATTGTAAAATTTCAAACAAAAAAAAAAAAAAGTGAATTTTATTTTTAAAATGGAAATGGTGTTTAAAAATTAGAGTTGTATCTACATGAATATAATTTTGAATTGTTTTTGAAGTTTTGTGAGTGATCTGAGTGAAAATTTTGAAAAATAACTTTTTGGAGTGTTTCAAATTTTCGAAAAATTTCAAAATTCATCTTCATGTGAAAATTGAAAATTTTATGACCAAACACTTATTTCGAAAAAAATTAAAAAATTTCGCAAAAATTTGTGGCCAAATAGTCCCTTAGTTAAATGCACTGAGAAGCAGCAACATTTGCAGAAAAACTAATGCAATTCTTGTATGATGTATGTTTTGTATTATCAACTTTATTGGGATTTTGTTTAGTTTCTCTTTTCCAATTTATGTGACACGCTTTTCTCTCTATTTAAATAAATATTCTCTTTTGGAGCACTATTTAATTTTGCATGACTTAATTGTCAACATGAGCAGCGGTAGATGGGCGAAAGGGGATTCGTGAGAATCTCCTTCGTCGAAAATTACGCTGTGTACAAGATTTATATATA